>NW_026252580.1:0-27427 GCF_025094135.1 Mucor mucedo | reverse complement strand
CTAACCCTAACCCTAACCCTAACCTAACCCCTACCCTAACCCTAACCCTAACCCTAACCCTAACCCTAACCCTAACCCTAACCCTAACCCTAACCCTAACCCTAACCCTAACCCTAACCCTAACCCTAACCCTAACCTTTTGTTTTTTATACCGTTGTCATGGGGAACACCGTTGTCATTGGCAACACCGTTGTCATTGGCAACACCGTTGTCATTGGCAACACCGTTGTCATGGGCAACACCGTTGTCATGGGCAACACCGTTGTCTTGGGCAACACCGTTGTCTTGGGCAATTGGATTGGCTTTGGTAGGCGTAGGCTGAGAAATAATGTAGTGTATATAGCTGATGACTTTGAAACCCAAATAAGTCAATGAGTTTTCATTTCAATGGATCGAAAATAGTACCGTTGAAACGAGCTCATTTTTCCACGTAGGATAGCCAAGCGTTTTTTTCATTCCAGATTTCATCGGGGGTTACTAAATAATTGTGTGTTCGTAGTGATCATTAATAGTCATGGTGATCGTTAATATTCTTAGTATCCTGTAGTCTGTAGTCTTCTGGTTGTCATCGATATCTTTTGTCCTACTACTCTGGTTGTCCTAGATATCTAGTTATCATAGAAATCTAGTTGTCATAGATATCTAACTGTCTAAAGCATCTTATTGTCGTATTAATATATGTGATTGCCAGGTATATCGTTACCTTACGAATGTTGTTTCCTTGGATATCTTGTTGCCTTGGGGGTATTGATCGCTAGGATATCTTGTTGCCTTAGGGATATTGATCGCTAGGATATCTTGTTGCCTTAGGGATATTGATCGCTAGGATATCTTGTTGCCTTAGGGATATTGATCGCTAGAATATCTTGTTGTCGTTATCTCTTGCTGTCATAGATATGTGGTTGTTATAGATATCTAGTAGTATTATATATCTTGTTGTATTTGCTCTCCGTTTATCTACGATATATTATTGTCTTAGCAATCAGGTTGTCTTAGATATTCCGTTGTATTAGTTACGTTGTTGTCCCAGTCACGTCGTCTTGGAAGTTATGTTGTCTTAGATACCTCCTTTTCTTAGATACATTGTTGTCTTGAAAACCTTGTTGTCATCGATACTACGTTGTCTTGGATACATTGCTTTTTTAGGTATCTTGTTGTCTTGAATACGTTGTGTCTTAGATTTCCTGTTGTCTGAGATATCCTGTTGTCGTGGTAATATCGCTGTCTTCGATACCATGCTGTCTTTAATATCTTGGTGTCATAGTTAACCTGTTGCCTAAGTTATCCTGTTGTCATATATAAACCGTTGCCTTGGATATCTTTATGTCTTATATATCTTGTTGTCAAAGATATTTTACTGTCCAACCCTTTTTGTTGTCTTAGTTATTTTGGTGTCCTAGATATATTATCGTCGTAGTTTTTAGGTAGTCTTGGATATCTACTTGTCTTAGTTATTTGGTTGTCTAGGATATCTACTTGTCTTGGTCGCATTGTTACCTTACACTGTCTTCAGACATAGTATTCATGATTTTTTCACTTTTTTTTTCGTTTTTTGTTCGGCTAGACTTTTTTTTAACTATACCCATACGTACCTTAGTGTATTCTCATCTTATTAAAGTAATTCCCAAGTCATTATAAATTTGTTTCGACTTCTTACAATTTTTTTTTAAAATTATCCTTCCTGCACTATTTTTTTCGGCTTGCGACCAATTGTTTGTCATTTGTCTTCAAACTTGGAGGAGGTTCTTAGAAGATACGGCTGATACCACCTGTCCTTTTGAGTTCGTGTCAAAATGACTTAGCAATAGTTATTTGCTGATAAGGTGATCTTTTTAGTCATTTTTGTTATAATACAAAGTACTTAATTCTATACCGCTTCTACTTACATCTGCAGATGTTGGTTGTAGTTTACGTAAGGTTCATTGTTCTCTCAAGTTATACAATAGTCCTTCACTTCTTATTATCATAGAAATAGTCATGTCGTATCGACTGTTGTATTTTCTTAATAGTTTGACTATTTCTTTCTCGTTTTTTAATCAATCTTCCTTACATTTTGTACGTAGATTCGCTACATACTACTTACAGTCTTTGTATTACGCCTCGTTTGTTAAGCAAGTCATTAAATATATGCTCTCATACTTTATATTTTATGTTGACCTTCTTCCGAGCTACTAAACAAAATGTTCATAAGGTCCTCTTATTTAGTTAAAAATAGGCTAAAATGCTCTTAAACAAATTCATTCGCTTTTCATGCTTTATCATCTTTACACAAGTAGACTTATAATCGGTGATCATGTTATTAAGAAATAACAGAAAATCATTGGGCGTATACGTAATCTTCTTCCATTCCAGCATATTAACTATTACCGCTTTCTTAACATGTTGCTACTATTTAATTTTGAGATACTCCCTAATAAATCTCTTCATATTACTCAGTTATTACCTCTATTTCATTTGTAAACATTTTATTTTTTGGGCTAGACTTTTTTAAATAAAATGTAGACATAAAGAATATAATCTTAAACGTAATAAAAGTTTTCCCATGTCCTTACAAAATTTTTTCGACTTTTTAAAATTATTTTGCGCTTTTTGTCTTATTCGTCCTTTTTTCCAAGTTCTTTCGGCTAGGAACGGAATCTTGATATTTTGCTTTGAAACTTTAAGGAGTCTTGTAGAAAATGTTACTTTAACTATGCCTGTAGTTGCGGTCGTACAAAACCATCTTTCAAAGTTTTAATTAGAATATTGCCCTTTTTGATAAATTTTATAAGGTATTTCATTCGTTATTGTGTCAATTCAAATTCTGCTTACCTCGTGCGTAATTTACGTTGATCTTTTACGACGCCAAAAGTATTAAAATCAGCATATTCTAGTTGCTGTGATAAATAATTCCACGTTTTGCAAACTGTTGGTGTACTTTATAATTTCTTTGTTACCTTTTTATTATTTGCAGATACTTTTCCACTTTTAAATTAAAGTTGCTCTAGTAACAATGACAACTATTTGAAGTATTCAGCCATCAATTGCATCTGTTTAATCAAATGTTGTTATGTCATTTTACTTATCTTCTGACAGTTTAATAACTACTTTATGGACAATGATTCGAACGTGTCATACGTCATTTTAAAATGGGTTATTCTATGGTACACTTAATATACATACGACTTATATAAACCTATGGTACAAATGAAACGTCACCTTCGCATTTTTGCCCCAAACTCTGGTTATCTGGTCGAGCATTGTTTTCTGTTCATAATATTAGGTATTTGGCTTGGATATATGTCTTTAAAACATTGATAGGAAGGTCTATTACTATAGAAGTCCAAAGTTTTTTCCATTTGACACAAGTATTTCTGCGGTCATGTCACTGATTTGTGTTCATCTGACCTGTTTAATGATATAGACTTTTTTAACGATTCGGATACGGAGCGTAGACAATTGGAATTCTATTAAACTTATTCCCATATCTTTATAAATTTTATTCGACTTTTGAAAAATATTTTTTTGCCTTTGTTTTAAATATAATTTTTTCAAAATATCTTTTGACTTGAGACGAATGATTGGTATTTTGATATCGTATTCGCTGCATCGATGTAAATGGTGTTATTAAAACCATACGCATTGTGTTAGTCTTTAAAAAGTGTGAGAGAAAATACTATTTGGCTATATTGTCGGTTTTTTTATGTCCTTAACAATTAAATATGGCTGAAACTGTCCACACTGTCGTTTAGTCTACACAATAAGTAGCGAAGATAGTTTCTTTCTTTTTTATTATTAACCTATTCCAATTGTTTAACAGTACTGTTTTTGGCAAACAATTACGTCCCTTAACTATCATTGTTGTTTTTAATGTCTTCATCTTTACTTTGTTAATGTTTGAACACCTCTTCCCACTGTTAAGACACTGATAATAGTTCTTAAAGGATAAGGTGGATATAGGTTATTAACACTGAGGTTAATAATAAAGTAGTTATGAAAGTGAGCACCAGACTGGAAGTAGTCAACTTAAGAAATCTTATAATATAAAGTTTTTAGGATAAGAAGATAATCAACGATGATTTTAAGAGGGCGTAAGTAATATAAATATAAACGAATTGCCAAGATTAAAAAGAAAAGTAATTATGTTATTATAAACAATATCTTATGTACGGTTATAGTAATAAAGAGATTCGAGTCGAGTGTGAAAATATGAACTTGGAGTTAATTGTTATATGTAAGTATAAACTTAAGATAAACAAGAAGTATGAAAGTTGAGGGAAACACAAAGGAGTCAATTACAAATTATTAAGAAACTAGATTTTTAGTCAAGATAAAACTGAGGGAATATTTATTTCAAAAAAAAAGGGACGTATTTATAGAAAATATCCTATCCTGTGTAACACCAAGTCAATTTAGATTGGCTGCAACACCAAGATCCCTGAAAAAATGACTGGAAAGTTCCAAAGTAATTTCAGGTATATCTCAATTATAATTTATGTCGGGCATTGCATCACTTGGTAATTGGTAATTTATTCTATTAAATTGGTAAGTATTTCGTCAAAGCTAATTCTATGTCTATTTAATTGATACAATGATACTCTTTGGCATGTTAAAACCAATCGAGATACTTTTGTAGCCTGACAGTCTGGATACGTAAAAGTCGCGTTATTTTAAAGTCGTTCAAAAAAGATTGTTGTTCGATATTACAATGTTACCAGTCATTTCTGCAAGTATTGAGTATATTTCTTTTGGTTGGGTCTCAGTTCTGAATTGGAAGACTTCAAATGAACTAGAGACACGTGAAACGTTTTACATGATTTACCTGTAATAATCCCGTCTTTATAAATGGCCTCACAACATTTTTAGCCCTCAATATTTTTTCTTCTACCTATCATTTTCTCAAGTTTTGGGTTTATTTCTTTCGGCTGGACTTTAATTCTTGAGTTTACAACTTCAAATTGATAGGAAACACGTACGACGTTTGACAAAACGTATCTGTAAGGTTTTCATGGTTTTAAGGTGCGTCCAAAATGTATATTTCACGTTATTGTTGATCTTAGCAGCAACTTCACCCAATATTGAGTATATTTATTTAGGCTACACCTCCTTTCTTGAGATTCTGGCTTCTAATTTACTGCAGACTCCTAAAGTCCGGTCCCCAATGGATCTAAAATGGTCCCATGGTTTTAAAAATCCCCAAATAAATGTTATCTCAGGATACTGTCGTGTTATTAGTCAGTTTACCAAGCACATACTTTATTTCTTTCGGCTTGAGTTCATTTCAAAAGTTTTCAATCTGGAATTAATTGGAGACATGCTGAAAGTGCTTTTTTATCAATCTGTAAATTTCCTGCAGCTTAAAATCATCACAGAGAAAAGTATTTGACTATATTGACGTTGTACAAGTCATTTCACCGTGCATTCACTTATTTTCTTTCGGCTAAAATCCAGTTATTAAGCTGCCTTTCTAAAATCAACTGGAGACACGTACGAGATTCCCAATAACGGATATTTATATGTCCCGTTATTTGAAAGTGCCTTAAAAAATATTATTGCACACTATATTGTCATTTTACAGGTCATTTAACCAAATAATTGACTTTATTTCTTTCGGCTTGAGTTCATTTCAAACGTTTTTAATCTGAAATTAACTGGAGACATGCTGGCAGTGTTTGTTAATCAGTCTGTAAAGTTCCTGCAACTTTAAATTGTCACAAAAAAAAGTTATTGGTTTTATCGTCCATTCACAGGTCATTTCCCCGTGTATTCACTTTGTTTCTTTCGGCTTCACTGTCGTTACTTCACTGAAGGGACTGTTGTAACTCGCTGACTGCAACTGAAACAAATCACCAAGCTGTTATTACTTGACCGAAGTGACTGTTGTGACTCGCTGACAAGTTCAAAAGCAAGTCACCAAGATGTTCTTACTTGACCGAAGTGACTGTTGTGACTCGCTGACAAGTTCAAAAGCAAGTCACCAAGATGTTCTTACTGGATTTCCCACCTCATTTTCCAATAAATGATTAAATTTTTTCCAAAGTCAGACGCTAATTTTTCCAAATGTGGTTGATAATTTTTCCAAAAGGCTACAGCTGATTTTTCCAAAAAATGTCTTTATTTTTTCCAAAATTAAATTTTTGTGAATGTTATTATAACATCTTTTCCTTAGCAATACAACGAGGAAAAAAAGATACCGAATGTTTAATCCATCCGCGGCAATCGTTCAATGTTACGTTGGTAACAGACTCCATTATTCTCGGTGTTAAAAGATCACTTGAGTCCAAAGGGTTCCTTTTAATACCTGCCTTTACTTTGGACCAAAACTCTTCTATAGGATTTAAAAACGGAGAGTAAGGAGGTAAATAAACGCATTTATATCCTCTATTCTCAATAAGCTCTCGAATTGCAGCTGGCTTATGTATAGGTGCATTATCCATTACAAGATAGTAGCCATGGAGCCCATTTCGGTCCAAGCAATCCATCATGCTGCTTAAATACGTAAGGAAGTGCTCTGACCGCGTGCCCACTCGGCCATTAATCGTCACCTCTCTACCGTCAACCTTTCTTTTCTTAGTGGCAACAGACGATGTAGGTTTTCTAAGTGAAATATCTATAACACCATCAACTGAAATAGCACCCAAAATTGTAATTGATGTACTTCGTGCGGATGGAACGATGGCTTTGGCAGGTGTTCCTCTTTTAGACCATCCTCTGTTGCGAGTGATGTTAATATTGAACCCGGCCTCATCTATAAAAACGCAATTTTTCTGAAAATCCATTTCCTCATCGGCTAGCCATGTTTCTACAGCGAGTTTTCTTTGCTCAATAACATCTATATGGTTTCTCCTGGCAGGAATTTTTTCTAATCTCTTCATTGATAAAGCACAATAAACCCGCATAAATCTGTGGAGAGCAGATCGACTTATGGACAGATTTTCAGTTTCGAAGGTTCTACACAAGGATTCGCTAATTTGATCTAGGACAGCTGTGGGTTTATCGTCGATATAACTGATAATCCATTCGGCATGATGCTGTTTTAATTTGAATAAAGACCCTTTGGTTCCTCTCTTTTTTCTGCGAATAAGTCCATGCTCAGGGTCATTGTTATAAGCTGTCTTATATTTGTAGCCTGACCATAATGCAATACCTGTGCTTTCACACGCAGATTTTACACTCTCCCCAGAAGCAATCAAATCAATAAAATGATCAATCTGTTCGTCCGTATACTTTCGGTAAGGTTTTTTCCCCTTCGAATTCAGCTTTAGTTCTGGTTGATTCAGGTGAGTCTCACAAAAATTATTCACTCGGGCTTCAGTCTCGATTGATGTTTCTGTGACAAGTTCTTCGTCGTCTTCCTCGTCTGTTACGATGTCATCAGCGACCAAGCCTAACTCCTCAGCAAGCTCATCGTCACACTCCATGGCCATGACCATGTCATCTGTCTTTAAAGTGCTATTCAATTGGTACAGATTAACATAAGCCACTTCACTTGTAAGATCCAGCTCCTCTTCCAGGGACATCTCGCTCATAAGATTGTCGATGCTCATTCTAGCGTAAACGTTTTTTGGAAAGAATAAAAACACTTTTGGAAAAATTAGCTGTAGCCTTTGGGAAAAATTATCAACCACATTTGGAAAAATTAGCGTCTGACTTTGGAAAAAATTTAATCATTTATTGGAAAATGAGGTGGGAAATCCAGTACTTGACCGAAGTGACTGTTGTGACTCGCTGATAAGTTCAAAAAGAGTCACCAAGATGTTCTTACTTGACCGAAGTGACTGTTGTGACTCGCTGATAAGTTCAAAAAGAGTCACCAAGCTGTGCTTACTTCACTGAAGTAACTGTTGTGACTCGCTGACTTCTACTGAAATAAGTTACCAGGCTGTTCTTACTTGACTAAAATAACTGTTGTGACTCTCTCAAAAGTTTAAAAACGAGTCACTAGACAGTTCTTAATTCGTTGAAGTTACTGCAGCAACTCGCCCATAATTCCATAACGAGTCCCCAGACTGGGCTTACTTCACTGAAGCGACTGCTGTGACTTGCCTCTAGTTTCTCTAGAGGTTTTCGACTGCTTTTGTGACTGCTTTTAGTTTCCAAAAAAAAAAAAAAAAAAAAAAAAATTCTACTCTTACTCTTAAAATCACCTTATTCTTTTTTTTTTTTTTTTGCGCGGCCAAGCGAAGCGCAGGTGGAAGCAACAGACATGTATGAGTATAATAAACACCTACTGAGCTGGGAGGGGCTGTAAGCCCCTACCAACACAGTACACAAAACATTGAATGAAAAAAATTGATTAGCATTGAGTGAGCTGGGAGGGGCTGTAAGTCCCGAACAACACAGTACATAAAACATTGAGTGAAAAAAATTGATTAGCATTGAGTGAGCTGGGAGGGGCTGTAAGTTCCGACCAAGGCCAAACTCTTTCTTTTGCACCAATTGTCTGATCATACCCGTTTTCACGCACGGTCAACTTTATGTTGCTTTGGGTGTTCTCAAGCAAAAAAAATTTGTGAACCCCTCTTTTTGTAAAATCTTGGAACCACCTCCATAAGGCAATTATAACCTTATATTTTCATAATCCTCAGCCAAAAAACGTCGAAAATTCTTGCTAACCATTTTAAAAGATAAACCACCATCAGGGGGTGGTTTAATTACGAAAATGGATTTACGAACCCCTCTGATGTAATGCTTTCATCATTCGAAAAATACTAAAATGCCCCCACTAGTTGACAGTATTATCATAATAATTTTTACTTTGTTGTTTTCTTTTCTTTATTTTTTGATATTCAAAACTAGCAAATAATATTAACTTTACCTTTATAAACAATGTTCGGTACCATCAACTTCAACGCCCCTTCCTGTTCAACTGCTTCCACCTCCAGTGCTCCTATTGAGGACGACAGAACAAGAGGTCCAAATTGGAGTGTAGCAGAAGAATGCTTGTTAATTCAAATTTATAATAAACATTTGAGTTCTCTTGAAAAAACCGAGTGATCACGAAAAGGGGGAGAAATACACGGAGATGTCGATTGAACATAATCAACTGGCTCGCCTTCAGAATTTGAGAAGTCGACCATCAGAGGAGCAAAAAAAAAAATGGAAGCGTATGGTGAAAGATTTCAAGGAAGAGTTTGCTAGACGCAAATCAACGGGTGAATCAGGTTTCGAACCTGATGTTGTCTATGATAAGCTGGAAGAGATCTTGACGAAATATCCCACCATCTTGCCACCACACACGTACTCATCCCATTCCAGACAGTTCGTTGACAATACTAATGGTGGAACTCAAGGATCATCTACAGCTCCAGCTGAATCTTCGTCTGTACCTATTGCAGAACATGAACGTCCTGCTCCTCCTCAGAAATCGCAACCACCTTCTTCTCGCAGAAGAGTGGAAACACCCCCTCCCGATCACGTCTCCAGTACTCCTCCTCCTCCTGTCAATCCTTCTACGACCTCACCACCCAATCCTTCTCCCGCCCCTCAACCTACCAATCCTTCTTCTGCGCCACCTCGTCGTCCAAGATCAAACGTAGGCTCTACACCATCTACCACGACCTCTGACACTGAAGCTATGCTTAATCGCATTGTTGATAGAGAGCACGAGCTTCGTAATGGAACATTTCGAGAGTTCAGAGAGTATATGGATTCACGATTAGGAAGAAGAGATCCTACGGGAGAAGCAATCATTGCTTCTTTAAACCGAGCTACAGCTGCTTTGGAACGAAACGGTGATAGATTAAACGAGTTGCATAATCGTATGCATCAACAAAGACCCAATCAATAAAGATATTCTTTTTTTTAATACATATGTTAAATTACATTTGGTACCTCTTTATTGTCTAGGTTGAAACCATCGGTTCAACTCATCTCTTCTTGTACGAACAGACTCTCGAGCTGTTTCGCCATTCCCCTCTTCATCTTCATCCATCTCGATTCCCTCGTCAATTTCAAAATCTGGATCCCCAATGTTGATACAGAAATTGTGTAAGATACAAGCCGCAGTAATGACTTGGCATATATCTTTAATCTTCTTCATGTAGACGTGTTTTGTTATGAACCTCCATCTAGCTGAGAGTATTCCAAAAGCCCTTGCGATGGTCATTCTTGCTGAAGAGTGGACCTTGTTGAATTTGCGTTTGGCAACGGCCTCGTCAGAATTGCCTGATACTTCACTCAAAGGATATGGAACGATTACATTACGACAGAGAGCATATGCAGAATCTAAAGAGGGTGTGTAAGTAAATTATATCTTAACTTTATAGTCAGTATATAAATAACCTGCAAGAATGTAATCGTCCAAAGGGAAAAATTTTGCTGGCTGTCGTAAAAACTGGGTGTACACTTCAGTCCACTTGAAAGCACCTGCATCGTGGGTGCGACCTATAAATACATATCAGTAAGCCAATCAACATGTTATGAATATTTCGCTATTACCAGAGTCACCGACACGGATATACGTGAAACGGCATTTGTTGTCACAGATTGCTGTCAGTTTCATCGCAAAGTTACCCTTTCGATCACGCCAATGTTCTGGGTGATCTCTAGGACACTCAATTACAACATTTTTACCATCGAGTGCTCCTATTGCTTTGGTCAAACGACGGATAGCCCCTTCTTCTTGACCATGAGGCCATTCAAAACCCGTTTGAATTTCCTCAACCCTTTGCTGATCCATGGGCCAGTTGATCAGATCTCCGTATACCCCTTCGATTGCAACCAAAAATCTTCGGAAAAAGTTGATATACCATGCGATACACCAAAAGCCATGTTACTAGTTCTGTAACCAATATGACAGTTGGCTAAGCGCCATATAGCACATGAAATCTGGATGTATGCGGGGATGCTGTTGTGGGCTAGCAGATCAAATGCTGGATGCTGACTGAGGTCGTTGACAAGTCTTTCGAAGCTGCTAAGATTCATGCGATACATTGCTCGAAAACTAGTGCGTGGATTGTCATCGTCAGCGAGAAAAGGGTGCGTGATTGTCCAGTAGTGATAGTTGGAAAACGTTCCATTGTTGTTTGGACGAACTCGAGTTGAACGTGTGCCAGTTAATAGGAAGGGTAAGGCATGAAAAAAGGAAGGTACATCAAAAACTGAAGAAAAATAAAAAAGAAAAGTTTCGTGAAGCAAGTTGATCTCCAACTGACGTTGTTCCATATACCACTGAATTGCGGCTACATTCATGTTAATGAGCGTCATTGATTCTTCGTAAACAGTTGTAAACTCATTGAGTGATTCTTCGAAAGTAGACATTTTGGCAAAGATAATAATAAATTTATGGGAAAAAAATAATAAAAAGAAAAAAAGTTACAGGAGGATAGTAATCTGACAAAAATCTGCCCTGATGTCATACACTATACCTAATTTGGGGGGGTTCCAAGATTTTACAAAAAGAGGGGTTCACAAATTTTTTTTGCTTGAGAACACCCTTTATCACGGGTCCGTAACCCTGCTAATCTCAAAGTAATGTTACTGAAAGGGCGGTCATTTTCAAGACTCACAGAAAACGTTGTATTTACTGAAGTACTAACTCGAACACAAAATTAAACATAAAATATTCATTATCAATAAAATCTATTTTTGTCCCATTTATAAACATTGAGTGGCGTCGATGGCCCGCTGCAGGCGCGAGATCGCCCCCAGCAAGAACGTAGGTTATTTTTACCGTAGCGAAGCGAAGGTCAAAAAATTACCGAAGTGGGCTGGGGGCGCGATCTCGTCTTATATAATAAAACTTTGGATACACTTTGTCAATCCTTGCATATCTTTATTTTATTCAATATGAGCAATACACGTTTACGTCTTACAATTTCACAAAAAATTGAAATTTTAGATCAGTTTGGAATGGGAAACACCAATCAGATAGAGCTCGGAAAATGGGCACAAAAAAAGTTTGATTTAATAAAACCTCTTCCACAACAAACTCTGTCAAACATCATCAACAATGCCGATCAGTTGTATTCTAACATTGTTGTTATCAAGAATAGCAAGAGTTTGAAGCTACCCAAGTATCCTCAACTGGACGAAGAAGTGGAAAAATTCGTCAACCATATGAATGACTGCAGCATACCAGTAAACCGTGCCTGTATCATCGAGTATGTCAAGCGTATCGCTCGTTCAAAGTACTCCATCACTGAAGATATCACTTTCTCTGATGGATGGCTTTCCAAGGTCTTTAAACGTCTTGGTTTAAAATGTAGACCTACCCATGGTGAATGTGCTTCTGTTGATGTCAATTCACAAAGTATTCAAGATCAGCTTGAAAAAATTCGGGAAGAACTGACGGATTATCCTCTTGCTGATATCATGAACTTTGACGAGACAGGATTGTATTACAATCAACCACCAAGAAGAACAATTTGCTCGCAACCACTTGGTGGATTAAAGAAGAGTAAGACCCGTGTGACTGTGGGGCTACTTTGCAATGCGGATGGTACGTACAAAGGCCATCCCATTGTAATTGCGCAATTCAAAAGCCCTCGTTGCTTCAAGGAAAACCCGAAGATGCTTTCCATGACAGCCATTGGTACCCGTCGATACGTGGAGTACCACCACTCGCCTAAAGCTTGGATTACTAGCGAGATCTTCTCGGCTTATGTCAAAAAACTGGACATTGCTTTTGGTCGAGAGGGTAGAAAAGTGGCTCTACTTTTAGACAATGCCTTAGTGCATAAGTTGAAGTTCAAGCCGGTGAACATAAAGTTGGTGTTTCTTTCTGCCAACACAACGAGTATGTTGCAAGCTCTCGATGCAGGTAGACAAAATAAACAAGGATATTTTTTTTTTAGTCGAAGTACTAATTTTATTTCACTTTATTTAGGAATTATTGCCAACTTTAAGGCTTACTTTCGCTCCCAACAGTATATGAGAAGTCTTGATTTGTTCGCCAGCAAACAGTTAGATAACTTGGATGTTTACAACATGAATCAGGTGCAAGCCATGTTTTTCTTGGCCAATGCTTGGTTAAAGGTAACGCCTGAGACAATAAAGAATTGTTGGAGGCATACCAATATCTTGGGATTTAAAGAGAACCCTGACACGTTGGCTTTGCCACCCACTGTCCCCTTGCCTCTGGAAGATAACGTTGTCCAGGAGATCAACAATTTGTTGCCCGATCTTCCTGGTAATTCAGACAACGAGATCACTGATGTCAGTCAGCTGGATCTGGATTCTGACGAGATGTTTATCATCGATGATGAGGAGATCTTGATGGACGGAGAGGAGGAGATCCCAATGATACCTGAACAGGAGATATACGTCGATATCAATGATTGCAAAAAACGGTTGAGGGAAGCTTATGAGACGATTCTGGCTTTGGATGTGCCTTTGGATGACTTGGACAATCAGTTCCATAGACGTGTTAAAATGAGATTGGCTGAATCTCGTGCTGAAGTAGAAAATTCGAAAGAACAAGCTGATATTCGTCGCTTTTTCCAATAAAAAAATTATTTCTCCTGTCACAAATGACTTTAAAAAATGATGATTTGTTACTGATAAATTTTTTTTTTCGACTGGGCACCAAAAAAAAAAAAAAAAAAAAAAAACCCAAATATGGTAAAAACCCGTTCGATTTAAGTGTATGGGGAATTGGGATCTAACCCTTAAATAGAATAGTGGTTTAGTGGTGTTAATGCTGGGGACGGAAGTTTTTTTTCAAAAATCCACCCTTAAATAGAAAATACCCTTAAATCGAACACCCTTAAATCGAGCGACTACTGTAATGGTTTTCAAATGTTTGCTGACCAAAAAAACACAATGTTATTGTCGTGGCAAAAAGCTAAAAAATATAAATAACAGTAAATCTGCTATGAAGCAGCTTAATAATTATACTTCATTTATTTTTTAAATCCTTGTCAAACTTTAAAATGTCAACTAGTTCAAATATAAGAGACTTCATGTCTAGATTCCGTGTTCAAGATAACTCACTAATGTCATTTTCACGTGCTGAAAGAAACCAAATTCTCGATTTTCAAGCGTTTTCTGCTCAAAAACCTGATGGTGTATGCTGCGTTTGCTTACGAAAACTTTACGTCGAAGAAGTTGGCTATCGTAAAATTGAAAATATTAATTTTGTCAATTGCTCCCAATGGAATATCACTCCCTTCACCCAGGTTGATAATTCAGGAGTTACCAAATACATCGTATGCAAAGATCATCTCATGATGAGAGAAAATGAATTTCCTATATATGTTTATCCTGGTATGTGTATAACAATGAACAATTCAAAATATGACTAAAGATACTAAATAACAATTTGACTTACAGGCGAGGTTCTGAAGGAAACCAAAGGTCTCAACTACCGTGAAAGGTGTGCAATCTCTCCCATAAAGCTGATGACGCAAATTACTCGCAAATCCAACAATCAAACAGGCTATATAGGTCACTACGAACTTTCTGGTGCAGTCAATATTAAGCATAACTTTGAATTTGCCAAAATGGCGTATGGTAGCACTCTTGGTCTATACTATAAGCGTTGTGATCCTCGAATAATTGACAAAAAAAGGTTATTGCAGCCTATGAAGCCTTAAAAAATGTTCACCCTCTTTTACGAAGATATGAACTTCCACCCTTGATGTTTTCTCTTGTAAACTACCACATAAAAGAAAGCTCAAAGTTTATTGGTATCAAAAAGGTTGATGGGCAGATCCAATGGCCGGACAATTGCTTATTTGCAGAAAATAATATCAGTCCAGAAGCTGCTGGCGTTGAGTTTTCGGACTTGATTATAGGAAAAGATGGATCAACTGGATCTTACATTAGGCTGTCGACCGAAAGTTTACTTGCTTTGATGTTCCCTCATTTGTATCCGAAATGTCAAGGGCATTATTCCATGTCAACCCCAACTCCAGAAAATACTGCTACTAAAGAAAATCATGGTGGAATTGCAAAAGCTACTTTATACAAAGAGACACTGAAAGGATACACCAGATTGAGACTACTTATGGCAGACCGTCGTTTTGCCCAAGACCAAGCTTTTATTTTTTTTCTTTTAGACTGTATTGAAAGGAACAATATAGCAACATCCAATCGATTGGTTGTAAGTACAAAAGGAAGAAACAACCTCACCCAGCGCGACATTATTGATCCCCACACCAATACGTACAACAAAAATATTGTATCCAACGTACCATACATTGTCCGTTCATCTTTTGCCTATAAGAGAAGAAATTATTTAAATCTGTCAACTGTTTTCCAAAATCTCGGTTCTCCTCAGCTTTTTCTTACCTTTAGTTGTAACGACTTTAGCGAAGATTTTTCTGCCGCTACTGGTACCAAATACCCATGGGAGGATCCTGTTATTTTTTCAAACCATTTCCACCGAAAATGGATTCGTTTCTTTGACAAGCATATTTTAGGTAGCTTTGCCAAAACTATTGGAGGCATATCCGATTACAGCTGGGTACTGGAGATACAAGATCGAGGTAGTCCTCATATCCATTGTGTTCTTTGGACCAAAAAAACTGTCGAGGAATTAATTGCTTTAAATGTCATTACCTGCGAATTATACTCCAAAGATTTTAATGATGATCCCTTAATGCATAGATTAGTTCTCAAACATCAAATTCATGAATGTCAAGATGCGTGAGTATTTTTTTTTTTTTTTTTTTTTTTACAAGAATCTAAATGATAGTTTATAGATATTGCAAACTACATCTTACAGGTAAATGCCGCTTCGGTTACCCTAAACAACCAGCACCAAGGACTGAATTTGTAGAAGATGAATATATATATGAAAGAGGTGTGGAGGATATGAAAGTCAATGGATATAATCCTTACTTGCTAGGAGTCTGGAGGGTTAATATGGATATACAATATAACAAAGGTGAAGCAGCTGTTAGATATCTCGCAAAATATATGGCAAAAAATGAAACGGAAACTATATTTGAGATTGTCAACAAAGGCAGCTCTGGCAGTTATAAAATCAAGAATGATAAGACCGAAAAGGAGCATTTCAAAAATAGAATTGTTGGTGTTGTTGAAGCAGTATACGATATAATGGGATGGCATAAGCATCAATCATCAAGAGCAGTAAATTTTATACATACAAGTTTACCTGGTGATGAGAGAAGACTACTAAGACGTGATATCAAAGAAATTAATCCCAACTGCAACAAGATTTTTACAAGAACTCTTGTTGGTACGTTTTAATTTAAGGAAGCATGTATTATTATAGCAAAGTCTAATACATTTGTTACAGAAAAATATGAACAGCGCAATGGTGGATCCGACTTGACAATCACTCAGTTTTATAGCTTCTATCGTGAATCACCGTATGAAGTCAATGACATCAGTCACTATAATGGCGGTCTCTTTGAACGTTCGTTTTATTCCGGATCTTTACCCTTGTTTATATTTTCGAAGAAGACAAAATATGTTTTGCGCAAAAAACAGGCATTCTGGAGAACGTTTAACCAATCAGAGAATAGTGGCGAGAAATACTACTACCAGCAAATTGTCCTCAACAAACCCATTTTCGGAACTACATATATTGCAGAAAAAAGTACTCATTTATCGTGGAGAGGTAATACTCTATACATAGCTACAGTATTTAAACATTAATATTTAATACAATTATTTCTTTTAGACTACTTTGAACTCTTGGTGTCACTCGGTCCAAATAACGGTGGTATTCTTATTAATCGCTCTTATAATATCAACAGCTTAACCGATGTGAATGACTTTGAAAGAGGCGCAGACGTAACACAGGCCGAGCTCAGGATTATGTATAACAATGCTAATGAGTCTCAAAAAAGCGTTTTTGATCGAGTAAATATTGAGCTGATTCACAACTCTGTCTCATTTGTGTCAGGTGCTGCTGGTACGGGTAAGTCTTACTTGCTCAAGATGTTTGAAAGACATTATAAATTAGAAGGATATAAGGTAGTGAAACACTTCTACAATTCTTTTTCAATCCTTAGTTCTAACATTTTTATTTAATAAATAGATATTCAAAATAGCTCCAACTGGAGTTGCTGCGTTTAATGTAAACGGAATGACTATGCACCGCTTTTTCGGAATGGGATATTCGTCTCAAGAACCGAATTATGTGAAGTTGGATGAAATGGTCAAGCTTTACCCAAAAGTAATGTTGTTGGTGGATGAGTTTTCAATGATTAGTAAGAAGCTTTTGGACATTATGAATGATGCTTTGATCAGAACAACACAAAGAGCTACAGCAATGGGAGGTATTAAAACACTTTTTTTTGGTGATGTTGCACAGTTGCTACCTGTACGTATTGACGAAGGCCTAATTTGGGATTCTCTGCTATACAACTACTCTACTAAATTTACATTGCACGCACCAATTCGACAAGTCGATCAAATACTTATTGATGTTCTTAACAAAGTTCGCATATGTAATTTCGATGAGGAAGTGGTTAAGTTTATCAATTCTAGGACGGTCCTTAGAAGTGACATACAAGCCAGTTGCCTACGTCTATACACAACGCGAGTTAACGTAGACAGAGCCAATACCAAGGAGTTTAAAAACCTGGAAGGCGATTCGATCTCGATCACTTCTATAGATATTTATAACGGTGGCAATCGGAAATCAGCTGTCAGAGCCTTAAAGGAAACCAGACTTCTTGAAGAACTATTACTGAAAGTCGACATGCCGGTCATGCTCCTTCAAAACTTGCGGGTCTCTCAAGGTTGGGTAAATGGCACTTTAGCAAAAATTTTAGAAGTCGATGATGAAAATATCTTACTTGTAAAACACAACGCCGACGGCAGTCAACAAACAATTTGGATTCAACGAATTACCAGATCGATTCCAGGCACAAGCTACGTCAGGTCACAATTTCCAATAGTCCCTGCGTTTGCTACTACCATACATAAAGCACAGAGTATCACAATTGATTCTGTTGCGATTCACTTAGATAACATGCCTTCCACGGTCAAATGTATGTAGCAATGTCCCGAGTAAGAAAACACTATGGCGGAAATAATGGCAGTTATCTGCCATTTACTTCACAAAACTGCCATTTTTTTGGCGTGCAAAAGTGGCAGATATGATATTCTATAATAACAAAAGAGGCACAACTGCCATATTTTTGGCTGGCAAAAATGGCACCTTTAACAGTTGAATGAAGCCAAGAGGTTCACTGCTGCTGTTTTTTGGTTTTAAAAAATGGCATCTATTTTAGTTTGTTGAAGACAAATCATTCACAGCTTCCATTTTCCTGGCTTGTAAAAGCGGCAGTTATGATATTCTATAATAACAAAACGTTCACAGCTGCCATTTTTTTTAAAACGGACAAACCCTTAACCTTTCTTTTAGACCCATTCTTTTATATTTGGTAGGCTCTCATTTTCTTATTCATCGTTATTATTGGTAGTAAAGCACGTTTTATTGGATTGTTTATTTATATTTCAGTGGTGTATAGGAGGGTTTGATATAACTTTAACCTTTTTATTTAGGTATGTGGTTGTATACATGGCAATAAGATATACCATTATAATGCTTGGATGTTACTTTAGCTTACCTTTGACTCTCTTAACACTCTATAAAAGTATTGTTAGAAAATAGTAATATTGTAATTAATTCTGTATTTTATTACCAGCCTTAAGTTCTGATGTCGATGATTATTTGACCGGTGGTGTTCCTAAAATGTCGTCGTTTGAGTGAAAGGTACACAGAAGAAATAGTCTATATGTAAGTAGTATGATATCAATAAGAATAAAACATAACTTTTTAAAGGCCATTTACCTGTAAAGATAGAACCGTTTATTGATGAGGACCATTATCTATGGAAAATGGTTATATTATACAGACGTACTTCAGTTTGATCAAAATAAAAAAAAAATAGGCTAAATTTTTATCTAAAAAAAAAAACCCTTTAGTTTTTTATACAGATCACATGTCATTGCTTCAGTCATTGCAAACATACCCAATTCCAACATAATTGTTCACACTTTCCGTTATTTTGAAGGTGGTATATACCCTTACCATCATTATTTGAAGGCTATTTATTTTAAAAGATAAATAAAAGTAAAAGAAAGAGAGAAAAAATTGTAAGCTAAAAGAACGCTAAAATACACACTAATAAAGAAGCTAAAAACCAGAATGGACCAATCATGTCGACGAGACACGACTATTATCTTCTTCTGGTTCTTTTACGTGAAGGTTCATTCGCTACCTCTGGTGGAGGAGAACTGTATAAAAAATAATTATCGCATATGAGTATACATATATCATGCATGAAAAACATTAAAAAAACTTACAGCACGTCTGCTATGATGGGGGACTCATCGCGACCCATATCTTCGAAAGCGTCATTGATAGAGTCTGAACTATCGGGATCTTGTTGATTCTACATTTTTTTACCTTGTTAACGATATTGATGAAATAAACCGCTAAAGAATGTTTTACTGTTACCCTTCTTCTGTGTGTTTGGTTGTCACTTTTAAAGCTCTCCCTTAACAAGCTTTTGGCACACCACATTCTCTTACACTGGTATATTTTGAATCCCTTGTCATTCGCAAGCTTTTCCAGGCGCAACATGTAAAAATCCCTATCATTTGCCGGGATATCCTTCCAGTTTTTTAACACGTCAGGGTGGTCCAGGTCAATCAAATCATGCTTCAACGAACGTGCCAGTGACTTCAACTGAACTCGTTTGATTTCCAAATCACGTTGTGAAATTGGGACTAGAGGTGGCTTTTGTTGCTCATCGGGAATATCCTTACAAAATAACTGCCAGTCTTTTGTGTGTAAACGTTGCAGCAGTACATTAAGTCTATCCGAGACCTTCTTTCCTTCAAACTCTTCAGAATTTGTGTCAATCGTTCGTTTACCAAGCTGATCAGGATATTCAATCACTTGGGATCTTTTTACCGACTCGGTGATTCGATCAAGAGCTAAAAAAATACAAAAAAAACTGATTCAGTCACGATTATCAGAATCTGGGAAGGATATGCTTTACCACTTTGTTCGACGATACTTTTTTGTATCATATTTACATCTTCATCGGTGATGTTTGGTGCAAATTGATTTTTGAACTGATCAGACAGCGCAGCTAGCATTTGTTTGATCTCGGTAACGTCAAGTTCGATTTTACGAACAGAATTGGTGAGTGCAATATTCATATCAGACATTTGGAAATGTTTGTTTTAAAATAAATTTTTTTAATGAATAAAAAGGTATAAAAAAGTTAAAAGAAGATATGCTAGTACATGTAATATATTTTTATCCCACCTTTAGTTACTTGGAGTTGAATTGTCTGCTTATCTAAATTATGTCATTTTTTTTTTTTTTTTTTTTTTTTTTTTGACGGACATGTCGTCATGTCATGGCGTTTTAAAATTTAAATGACGGAAACAAAATCGAAATTAATACTTAAGGTCAAAGACCATAGCTAATAATGTATCGTACCTGTCGTCATCTTCCAGGAAACTTTCATCATTGACGTATGTCACTATGAAAGGGAAATAATTAAAAAGGCGATTTTAAACTTAAGTTATTGAGTATATAAAAAGCACCTTACATATAGACATTACTTACACCGGTTACATTTTCCAAATATAAATCACACTTCCACAAATATCAAAATTTTCAAATGTCATTCCCTCCCTCTTCTTCGTCAAATGCCAACAGACAAAGAGATAGACTTCCTCGTGAAGCTTTTGAATGTGACAGCTGTTCGATGATCTTTGACAGTTACCGTCAACTCCAAAACCATAAGAGAGTTCATATAAGAACAACAACATCTGAAGATACCGATATGCAAGAAAGCAATTATAATTCTGCTGATAATGGAGACGTCAGTGATTACGGTATAAATAACTACCTTATCTCCTTATTTTAAAAATAACTTACAAGATAATTTTAGTCTCTACCCCCGTTGGCATGGATGTTGATGACCAAATCAATTATAATTGCGGATGCAGCTTTGAAGAAAATGAAGGCAGGGCTCACGTTTATCAAGCCAGTAGAATCGGCTCCAACACATTCACAAAAGCTGAATTAATGAGCATTCATCTTTCCCAATTGATGCTGCAACACAAGATAGCCAGAGCTGCTTACAGGGACATTGTAAGATTTGTTAATACGGTTATTCGGGACCACGATGAGATTATGATGGGTAATAAAAATAAACATATGGTCTTGATACATTAAATTTTCTAACATCACATTGGTAATTCATTCAGAACCCGGAGCCAAAATTAGCTATGGTGAGGTTGTTGATGATTTAGTCAAAGCTAAATCCAGTGTTCATGGCCACGAATATGATGTCTGTCCCAACGGCTGTAGATTGTATGGATTGGATGATGAAGAAGACCAATGTATCGACTGTGACGAAAAGCGATATAAGACTAGCACTGAATTGATTAAGGTCCCCAACGCCAGTATGAAATTGATGTCTATCGGTGATCTTCTTTCCAATATGTTGGCTGATCCTCACACTAGAGACCTTCTAAAGTATAGAGCCAACAGGGAATCAAGTAACATGCAAATGAGTGATATTTTCGATGGGCAAATTTACAAGGATCTGGTAAGAAAGGGATTGTTCTCCAATCCTGACGATATCGCCATTGGTCTTTACACGGATGGGTTTGTAAACCAAAAGAAGGGCAAAAATTCTTTTACAATCATCCACGTTGTGATATTCAATCTTGATCCTTCCATCAGGTAACAACTTATACTGGTCTTAAAAGTTACAACTTTCTAAACACTAGACATTAGATACACAAACGAGCATATGTTACAGCTAGCAATTTTACCTGGTCCTAAAAAACCTACTCATCTGGATTCATTCTTGCGGCCCATCATCGACGAGTTAAAGGATTTGGAAACCCATGGGCTTGTTGTTAAACGTGGTGATATCGAAATCTGTCGCTCCAAAGTATATTTGTTGCTGGCCTCTGGTGATATTCCAGCTGTGGCGGATATGGCTCACATCGGTTCTCATACCAGTACATACGGTTGTCGTTTTTGCGAATCGAAAGGGAGAAGTCCAGACAATAAGTCTCATGGAAAGTATTTCGACGATAGTTCTGCCCTATTGAGACCATTGCAAGACTACATAACTGGAAATCCTGTAAGTATAATGACTTGACCTTTTGTTTTCTCGAGACTAATAAAGTGTACCTACTATAGATAAAAAATATTTACCAACCTAGTGTTTTCAGTGAGCTATCGACATTTTCCGGTTCCTCATTTTTTGGGTTGGATGAGCTCCATCTTATAGCCAGAGGTATCGGCAAACATTTATACGATCTGATCACAGTAGAAATTTCCAAAGATCAAAAGTACTACTATACAAAGCGAGATAAAACCGTCTCAATCGCCAACTATCCTTTCTACATCTCAAGAAACAATTTGGATATTATTGGGGATTGCATCACTTCATCTAGAAAGCATGTCCCCGTTTCTTTCCAGGGTAGCTTCGACAATGTTTTTGAAAAGATTGATGGTAAACGTGCGGTGGATTGGTTGGACTTCCTTTTGTACATTGTTCCCACACTGGTTGTGCCCTACCTGCCTAACAGGTCTGCCAAAAATAACGTCCTGGGCTTGGTCAAAGGTTGTGCTCTTGCATTGCAGTGGGATCTTACACCAGATCTTATCAATGAAATGGAGGGGTAAGTCAGTATACTAAAGTATTGGGATATCAGTTATTTAACAAAAATATATTACCTTTGACAGCTTCTTTGCGACTTGGCATACGTATCTTCTGGAGCAAGTCAATATGAAAAACATCTCTCGGAGCGTGTTTCGTCCTGTCCAACATTACTTGATTCACGTTCCATACATCATCAAGCAGCAAGGTCCCTTGAGGTGTTACTCTGCAAGATCTATGGAGAGAGTGATTGGTGTATACTCCAAGCTGATTAAATCAAGAAGAATGGGCGGTAGAAACGCAAGTATGCTCATCGAAAAATTTGCGATTCATAATTTCATCAGCGGCATTATCGATATTACGAAGGAAATTGATTTGATCGTACCAGCCGGACCAGGTGACATCCATTTTATGGATCTTCCTGATAGCCTGGATGATGTGCAGCTTTGGGCGCCGTTTGGTGGTAACGCCTCTCTGGATGGTGAGATGATACAAGGTATCAGATGCAGCCGAGTAAAGGATGCCTTATCTAGATATTACCGAAGATCTAGTGGTGTTAATGCTGCTACTTCTTTCGGTGATTCTGAAATTGCCATTGCTTCTCGTGCTTGGATAAACAACAATGTTTATTCCTCCAGCATGTACAGAAGACAAAGGAACGAGATAAGTCGGGGAAACCATTACGTGATGTTCACCACCAGCTATAAAAAGTAAGTCGATTCCTGTTTTCATTGAGTTAGCTTCTAACTCCTTTTTCTTTTTCTATTTTTACCTTAGCCACTTCCACGTTTCCCTTCGCTGTTGGCTTGTAGGTGCTGTTCAGTTCTTTTTCAAGCATGTTGACTTGAATAACATCCCACAGTTTTTGGCGCTAGTCGAAGTCATGAAACACCACGACGTGGCCCGACACGACAAGTCTGTTCCAATTGTCAAGGCTCGTTCAGGATCAGCGCAAGCAACATTCGCGGTCATCAACGTGGCAGACATTGAACATCAAGTTGGGTTAATTGAGTTTCCTCCCAATGGAAACCAGTTCTACGTCATTGCCCCCTACTATGTATTCAACGATAATCTTCAAGCAAATAAAGGAAACCTTTGCATTTTGTAAGTTTTTGTAATTGCCATTCGTTTCATTACTTTTCTTTTTTTTTATGGAACACATGTCGAATAGAATAAGGTCATATTTTCTTGGGGCAAAATGATAATAAAAGAATCACAGAACCGAAAAAAAGAACTTCTTTTTTTTTAAAAAAAAAAATAAAATAAATAAATCTGGTTTTTAAAATAATAAAAAAATGGCAGTTTGTTACCATTTGCTTCACAGGCGCAAAAAATTATTTTTTATACCGTAACCCATCAAATTCGGATCAATATTGCAACAAATTTTTGGCATATAGCAATCTAATTTTAACTTCGAGATAGTTTTTATAACATCTAAACTACATATTGACGGTTCCAGAAATGTTTTTGAAGCTCTTTTGTTTTTTTATGATATTATGATCATTTGTAGCAATCTTTTGCTCGAATCTTATTGGCTGGGGATATCGAGCAAATAAAAAAATGGCAGTTATGTTTCCATTTGGTTCACAGCTGCTGGTATGTCCGCCATAGTGAAAGCTGATGATTTATACTTCTTTGGTGCAGATCTACCTGTCAGAATTAAAAGAAAATTTGGTGTGAACCTTGACGCTGTTGATATGATTGAATACTCTGAGCAAAGGCATCAAACCCCATGAGTCGTACAAATATTATTCTATAAATAACCACATACATAGCACTTTAAATATCAACACAAGCAACAATATGACTTTTAAATTATATATATAATAAATATCGACTACCAAGTCATAACGTTTAGTAACAAACAACTCTTAATGATGATCTTAAACCTCGATTAGATCTCAAGAAAAATTACGAACGAAAAGTCGAAACAAAGTTACATAGTATTGTCTCCATTTCTTTTTTGCAATTCTCATTAAATCACGGTAAATTGATTTAAGTACTTTTTTTTTTTTTTTTTTTTAATATCTGAAAACAATTTTCTGCGTCCAATTTATAAAATTATCCCCTCCCTCCTTCACGGCAACGTATGAAATGTTAGACAGCTGGCGATCCTTCGCCTTATAACTGCTTGTAATTTCCTTCTGTAAAACCAGCATTGTAGCTATTCCATTACGTATTTAACTATACTCCTTCGAATACCACTTTTATCTGATTTCGTCGTATAAATGGAAGACTTCCAAAATTCCAAAATTTAATTTTTAACCGGGATTTAAATATTTTCTCCTTTTTTGGATTTGTGTAACCATTTTTTAACTTGATTTTAATTTAAAAATTTACAGCCAAAGTTTATTGAGGCCCCCCCCCCTCTACCAAGGTCAAATTTTAACTTTTTTAATTTTTTTAACTTTTTATTTTTTTCTTTGGCGCTTATTCTGTTCATTACCCTCAGAAGAATGACTTTCTTCGGCGGGATTTATCGAAGCATAAAACAATTAGGAACTTTGCCTTACAAAGAATGAGTGCTTTTATCGTTCTTACCTTCGCAAGTATTTGACCAAGAAGTCCCCTCATATCATTCACCTATTCCATTTATATAGTTAGATAATCTCATTCAATAATAAGTAATGCGAGAATATAAATTGTTACCTGGCTGCTCATCAGCTCCAAGCTGCTCTCCAACGATGTCAGACGACTTCCATAGACGTCATTACCACCGGCACCAGGAGAGTCTTCTGAGCTCGGACCTTCCATGGTCTTGATGGCCGCAGACATGTAATGAGCAAAAGTGTCTGTGAAATCTTGCAGATTACTTGCCTGCGCGGCCCTCGTCTTTCTTGGTATCGGTGTCGTACGAGAGACCGAACGAGGAGAGGAAGCGTGTTGATCGTCAGCAGCTGCATTCTCCACAGCCTGCTCTTCGATTGTTGGAAAGTTGTTTCCTCCCCCCACTGCCGTGACCACAGTCTCTGCCTCCACATCACCATCTTCGAATTCATCATCAATTCCTCCTAGCTCAGCTTCGGCCGTTTTAAGCTTGATCAGCTCTTCGATCTCCCTTGCCTTTACACTCAAAGGTCCCCTACTTGGAGTACCTAATGGATGATCAACACTTATTGTTAATAGTTGTAAAAGAGTATCATCAATTAAACCTTTACATACCTGTAGGTGACTTCGCATTTTTGAATCTCCCAAAAAGCGCCTTGAATGACTTGGAGTCACGGTCATAGACTTGTACGGCCACTTGATTGTTTCCGGTTCCATTTTGGCTGGCAACTTCAACCATTCTCTTCTTGAAAAAAACTTGTACAAGCTCCCATTCATCAGCACCGGTAGGTAACTTATCCTGAACAGCTTCGAGTAAAACGTCTTGCTCGATGGCTGAAAATCTGTTTGATCCGCTTTTGTTTCCCATTTTGTATGAATAATTGGTTTTTGTTTGATGTGAATTTATAAAAGTAGTTATAATAAAAGAACATGTAAATATGATATCAACCATCTCTTAAATACTAAATACTCTTGAGACAGTCCCAAACAAAGCATTCTTTCCATAAATTATATTGTTTCATATATTAAAACAGGAACAGAAATTGATTAAACTATAAAGATTACTTTTATTCATTCGATTCTTTTTCAATATCTTCCTTTAATACAATAAACAAGTATGCCGTCAAGTAAAAAACAAAAATTCAATTTAATTACTACTGCTGCTTTTTCGGCTGCTGTTATATGCCATCTGTATCATTTGGAGTTAAACCGCCGTATTGCGGACCAATCCTACATAAACTCAAGAAGCTTGCGTAAACCTTCCGAATCTGCTGCAACAGCATTAATTAATGGTCGTGATCGCAAATCTTTCCTGTGCCATTTGGGATTGACAGTGGAAGCTTTCGAAAATTTGTATGAAGAGTTCAAGCTACAATATCCTAATGAGTGTCCAACTGGACGGCCTCGTGTTCTTGATGCCAAAATGGTTCTTGCTTTAGTCTTGATGTGGCTCCATAATACAATGAAGCAAGAGACGTTGGGCATAATTTTTGGTGTTCCTGCTGCAACTGTTAGTAGATCCAAGAACATGGGTATTGAAACGCTTTTAAAGGTGTTTAGATCAAAACCAAATGATCCACGATGGAAGATTGGATGGCCCTCTTCAAGCGAAAAGGCCGAGTTTAACGAAATGGTTTTGTCAAACACAACCAATGATTTCGAGAGAGGAGTTCTCACAGGTGTTTTTGGTTTTGTTGATGGACTCAACCTTAGGATCCAACATCCTGAAGATCCTTTGGAGCAAAATGCTTATTACAATGGATGGAAAGGCGACTGTTTTGCTTCTCAAGTAATCGTTTTTACTCCAGATGGATGCATTTGTTATGTCAGGTAGAAAATGAAAACAGTTTTGTTTACAAATGAATACTGATAAGCATGATTACATATATAGATACAACTGTCCTGGTTCATGGCATGACGCACAAATTTCTATTCCTTTATATAGAGATTTGCTCTCTCGTCGATGCCCTGAGCCTTTCAAGATCCTTGCTGACTCTGCTTTTCCTTGCAAAAGGGAATTCGCATCAAAGGTATTGAGCGTTCCCAAGGAAAATGCAATAGGTTTGAACCGAGCTGATCGCGAAACGCAAAAGAAGCACGCAGTCATCACCAAACATAGACAAGCCGTTGAATGGGGAATGAGATGTCTTCAACAGTCGTTTGGAAGGCTCCATATGAAGCTTCCATCACACAAACAGGAAAGAAATGACATACTTATTGTTGTGTGGAGATTGCATAACTTCCGAACAAGGCTGGTTGGTATAAACCAAATTCGAACGGTATACTACGGTACATGGAACTACAGAAGAAATGTTCTCG
Organism: Mucor mucedo; assembly: GCF_025094135.1. NCBI lineage: Eukaryota > Fungi > Mucoromycota > Mucoromycetes > Mucorales > Mucoraceae > Mucor > Mucor mucedo. The sequence continues at coordinate 11 of NW_026252580.1, read as the reverse complement.
AAAATAGAGTT
>NW_026252579.1:0-27572 GCF_025094135.1 Mucor mucedo | reverse complement strand
GCACGATTGTTTACAATATCATGCATTTTTTGGCAACGGTTCGTCATGTGACATAGCTGCATACTGTGGATCATCCAAATGTTTGGGATCGAGGGGGTCGAAATCGGTGAAAGAAGAGTAGCATCGACCTTAGTCATAGCGGTCGGTAATGTTTGTACATATTGATACATGCATTAATAGACCTAAGACGCCAGAAGCTGGGAGGGTGACGTCAAGTATGCGACCAGTGCGTATACCTGAACGTCGGAGGCGAGAACGGACTTCCGATCGTATGATCTTGCGGGAGCGACCAATATATACATACTGGAAGCCTTGAGGACCCTTATCTTCAGCACTTGAAAGGGACGAGCAGCTGCGATACGCTTCTTTAACGAAGTGGCAGGGGAAGTACGTTTGGGCTTTTCAGGGCGTGTTTCAGCAGCCTTAGTTGCCCATGTAGAATCTTGGCTGGGAGGAGCCGCGGTTACTATCCTCGGTGGATTGATTTGAAACCCGAGATGGAACGGTGGTTTTGGATGCACCGGGGTTGGTTGAAACAGAAACAATTTTTCTTTTAAAATTTTATTTTCCGAGGCGAGAATCATATTTTCCTTTTCAAGAGTAGAGACTTTTTCTTTCAGAAGTGCCATTTCTTTCAAAATTGTAGAGTGTTCGTTAACTTGAGAAGCGAGATTGTAGACATATTCCAAGAGTTGTCCGTGATCGAGGTTGGGCTGTACAGAATCAATGGTGCAGTCCATTGCTTGTTGTTTTCCATTTTTAAGAAATTAACAATTTCGAATTTTCTAAAAACTGTAGATCTTGTCCAATGGGGTTGAAAACTTGTTTGAATGTACTTGAGGTAATAAGCTTTAATACTGTAAAACTTATTTTGGAAGTTGTTGCTAACGTTGTTGATTTTTTATCGATTTTAAAGTACCGGCTAAAATATGTAACCGTTCAAATTTAATAAAACGTTTGAGAAAGCGAAAGTAATACGGTTGCGGTGTTGTTTGTGAAATCAATATGTTCCCCTTGATGTGATCGTTCCGAGACAAGACAATCAATCAAAAGTATTAAATAAGATGTAGTTGTATACGATGATGTTATGAACTGGTTCTTCTTTTCAGTTATTCAATTCAATTCAATTCAGTTCTATTCAGTTATTTCTATCCAATCAGGTAGTTCTAACACTAAGGTACACAGTTGTTTCTTAAGTAAAGTAAAGATTGTTTTATTATAATAAATTATAAAATTAAAGATATAATTGTCTATTTCCAATTCAGTCAATAGCCAATCATATTCGAGAAGCGTGACATTCACGTGTTTTCAGATGACGTCACTCATTCTCAGAGATAAACGTTACTTCGAATTCACGAACGTATCATGCACCCCTCCCAGAAGTAAGGTTCTCTCTGTCACTTCTTGCACCTTTTCTCTCTATCCACGATTTGAATAATTGCTCATTCAACTTCTTCTGCACATCCGGAATCATAGCATTCTTGCAATGATAAGGTATCAATTGGTCACTATTAACAGATCCTTCTAGTCTTCTTGCGTTAGGTCCTACCAGATGATATGTTCCAGAGTTATTAACTTTCTTCACCGTCATGGGTCCAATCCAGCGATCTGCAAATTTGTTGTCGGGATATTGGTCTTTCATCAAAACTTGTTCGCCAATTTCATATCTTTTTTTGTGTTGCACAGATACGTCATACCTCTCCTTTTGCTTCTTTTTCTTTTCATTCGATTCTTCTCTTGCCTTTTTTCTACTTTCCTTCAATTGCGACACTACATATTCTACACGCTTATTCACTTCTTCTTGATATTCACCTTCAACATAATCTTCTCTCGGTGCTACCCATAAACTCGGTGTTCTTAACTCATGTCCATACAATAAAAATCCTGGCGTATATCCAGTCGATTCGCTTTTCATACTTCTCAATGCCAACAATGCTCCAGGTATACTTAAATCCCAATCTTCTACATTTTCTTGCTTATCCTTCGTGATCTTCGCAATTGCTTGTACCAGTGACTGATTCGTTCTTTCTACTAGTCCATTTGTTTGAGGTCGGAATGCTGACGTTGTTAGATGTCGACAATTCACCTGTTTCAAAAACGCCTTGACATATCTTGCAACGAAATTACTACCACGATCTGTCAACAGAAAATTCGGGACACCATGATGTTGTAGTATTTCGGTTATCAAGAAATCCAGTGTTGTTTCTTCGTCTATTCGTTTTACTGCTTTTGCGATCGGCCAGCGAGTTAAATAATCTACAGCTACTAAAATCATGCGATTTCCTCTCTTTGATTCAATTACAGGTCCTACAGCATCACATCCAACCATGTAAAAAGGTGTACTTGGTGTTAAGATAGGTTTACCATATACTGTCCTTCTTGCGGGTTTCTTCTTTCTATATTGACAAACATCACAATTTTTGACAATTTCTTTTATTCTTTCAAACAATCTTGTTGGTGAGAAATATCTTGATTTAACTCGATACCATGTATTGTTGATTCCAAAATGACCTTCACTATGCACCATCTTGATTACTTCTTCAATGTTTCCTTCATGCAATACTTCCAAGCACTCTTCTTTTTCTTCGTCTTCGACTCTTGTAAACAATATTCCCTTGATAAGCTTATATTTTGCAGCGGTTTCTTTTAATTTTATCTTGAATTCTTCAGTAGAGTCCAGAGGATAGGTCTTGTGTGTCTTGAGTTGTGTAATTGCTATATAAGTTGGATATTCCATTTTTCTTGATTCTTGATTCTTGATTATAATTCTTGTTGTCTGCATATGTTAATAAAATTGTTTTTGTTTTAGGCTTTTTAAGTATCTCGGACATTGATTTTTTTTGTTTTCCTTGTTCCTTTTTTTTTTCTGGGGGGGGTTTTTTTTTTGTGTTTTTTTTTTTTTTTTTTTTTTTTTTTTTTTTTTTTTTTTTGTTTTTTTTTTTTTTATCTTCAACCCTCCAACCAACCTTATGTTTCGATAATTCTTTTTTGTTCTTATACTCTATTTGCTTTTCTATTATTTTTTGTTCTTTTACTCCTAGAGTCTTTTCTATATTTTTTTAGTATTCCTTTTTTTGCGTAAGCCTTTTTCTCTTTTTTTTTTGTGCAATATATTTGTTTTTGTTTCACTTCCTAAGATCACCTCGACAATGCATTCCGCCTGGATTGTCTTTCCTCTCTTCGTACACTAACTCGGATACTTTATGTCCCATCAAACATGCTTTCCCAAGTCTTTCAACTTCGGCGAAGGCTTCTCGTTATTCGAAATGTAATTCCACGCTGCATGATCGGTTCTTATAATAAACTCTTCCTTGTACGACAGATTAATACCTGAATCTGTTAACGGCCCAAATTATTGCTAATGCTTCCAAGTGTGACACGGTATAATTTAAACTGTCCATGATTCACTGACTTCGATGCATAACTAATCACAGTCTCATTGTCTTCAGAACCAGTGGGTGATTGCGACAAAATTGCTCCCAAACCTTTGTAAGATGCATCCACAGTCAAAATCTTCACGTATTCCCGAATTGGAAATGATAGGATCGGCGGACTCATCAACGTACTGATAAGGTAATTGAATGCGTCTTGCTGTACCTTGGTCCACTCGAATGCCACCTCTTTCTTCAGCAACTTCGTTAATGATGAGCTTTTGCAGCATAATCCTCTATAAATCGCCTAAAATATCCGGTTGTTCCTAATAGTGATCTAATCTCATCCTTATTCTTCGGTTCCTTCAACTTCAAAATCTTCTCAACATTCTCTTGTGCAGGTTCCAATCCAGCTGCCCCTACTTCATGCCCCAAATACACTACTTTCGTCTTTCCAAATTGGCATTTTTCTTTTCTAAGTCTCAAATTACCTTTGTTGCACGCTTCAAATATCAATCTTAGATGTTCCGCATGAGAAGCTTCATCTCGCTGTACACCAATATATCCTCAATAAATATATACGAACTTCCCGATAAAATCATGCAATAATGTGGTCATCATTCTTTGGAAAGTTGCTCCAGCATTGGTCAATCCAAAAGGCATCACATTAAACACATATGTGCCAAACTTGCACACGAATCCCGTTTTCTCACGATCACTCTCCAACATGGTTACTTGCCAAAATCCTTGAGCAGCATCCAGTGTCGAAAACACTTTGGCGCCAGCTAGCGATCCAATACTTCATCAATATGTGGTAACGGATACCCATCTTTCACCGTCTTCTTGTTCAACTGAGCATAGTTAACCACCAATCGCATCTTCTTTGTATTCTTCTTGGGTACGAAGAAAATAGGTGATGTATACATCCCGGTACTCGGTGTAATCAACCCTAATTCCAACAAGGTACTTAACTCTTCCTTCAAACTATCTTCCTCATCATACGACAAACGATATGGCTTCGACTTGACAGGAACGTTATCTGTAGTAGTGATGTTATGTTGTACATTTGTCACCTTCCCCATTCCATTGTTCTCAATAAAACATAGCTTGTATTTTTCAATCATGCTTTGTAAATACGTAGGTATACTACCTGCACCATCTCCCCCTGAAATTTCCCTAGCCTCGTTTTCGTCGATAAATGATCCTTGAGACACGATATCCTCTTGGTATGTTGCTAAATCAACACCATTGTTCCCATCATCTTGTTTAACCATGACCTTATAGATTACCGGTGGATCATTTTCGTTCTCTTCATCGTCATCATCAATACATGAAATTTCGATATAATTTTTACCATTATTCGTTGGCACCATAATCATCTTCCCATTCTTGATCAATCTAATGTCATGTGCTTTGATCCAAGTTCTTCCCAACAGACAAACATCCTTCTTTTCTTGTGACTGATCAATGCAGAAATGCTCAATTCTCTTCTTTCCACCAACCTTCACCTCTACATTCGGAGCTATACTACAAAATACACTCTTGTTGCTTGCAAATCCAGTTAAAGGTATCTTGTCACTTGCATTTATTCTTAACCCCAGACGATCGGCTAGCTTCTTGCTACAAACAGATACAGCAGCACCAGAATCCAGAATCGCCTCGACCAAGTGATTGTTTATTGATACAAATATTCTTGACGGCTTGGCATTTCTCATTTTCCCAGCATTATACGGATAATCGATGATTGATTCTTCATCTCCTACTGAATCCCAACTATCATCTTCACTACTTTCACTATCCTCCTCATCGCTACTACTACTGTTATCTTCTTCGTTCTCACTGCCACTTTCACTATATTCTTCATCTCCCACAAAGTTCTTCACCGAAGTGTCATTTGTGTGTACGGATGCATGATGAATATTAAGGTTTTCATAAGCTTCCTCATCCAATAACCCATTAGCCCTCAGAGCGTTCACTATGACAGGGTCCTTACTAATATGCTTCACCCCTTGTGCTTTCTTATTAACCCGTCTATGTATGTACATAATTCCGTCTTTTACATCCCTAGCTGCCTTTTTACTTAATGCCATATACTCAGCCACCGAAATCGTAACTGGAGTATTTTTCAATTTATCCCATGTGTCTTCTATTTCTACTTCCACCTTAGCTTTCTCTTTCACAACTCTTTTCCTTTTCGGTTTCGCTTCACCCATTTGTTGATCTAATTGGATAGGTGGCAGCTTGTTGAAATCTCCCCTGTGAATAGTTTCAAATCTTGTACTGCTTTCAGGTGGATAATATGGATCTAATGGTGGTATGTAGATGTTGCCATCTGCACGAGCTTTTCCTTTCTTATGTGCTGAACTTTCCACTACTTCGTCCATGCTTCCAGTTTGTTTTCTTTTTACGGCATAAATGTCGACCTTTTGATTTTCTATTTTTTTGTGAGTTTTATTTTTTATTTCTATCATACTTACAATACCCGAAGGTCCGTGCGCATGATTTGGTTTTGGCGAGGAATTATTTGTTTTAGGGTTCTCAGTAACCTCGTCTACTGAGCTCCCTGCTCTTTTCCCTGTTCATTGTTTCTTGCTGTTTCCTTGGGGCAAAGACGACTGGGATGACCTTCTTCATTGCAATTCCAACATAATAATGGTCTCTTTTCTCCAAAAGGCGGTCTATTAAATTGTTGTGGCGGTCTTTGCTGACTTCCATTTCCTTCTTGCAACTGCTTAATTTGTTGTTGTTGTTGCACCAGGTTGATGTTCAATTGCTTCATTCCTTGCAACAATTCCGCCAATGAGTCATTCGAAGCTGTTGATAATATCTCACTTGCGTTACCCACAGATCCATTGCTTCCTTTATTACCAAAATCGTTCTCCAAATTAAATCCTACTCTCTTCTCCTTGTTCATCATATTGTTGTTATATTTCAATAACAGCGCCTCTAAAGCCACAGCCTTGTTCACCATTGATTGATATGACACCAAATCATCTCTCTTCTTCTCCAATTCATAAGCAATCCCAACGTTGATAGCAGAAATAAACAACGAAATTTTCATCCCATCATCAGTGATTCCAGCTGCTTTGAACAATCCGTTGATTTCGCTTGTGAATTGTTCTACATCTTGATGCTGACCTTGCTTGATCGATCTCAACTTGGTCCAAGCTTCGTCAGTATTTGCTTTTAAAAACTTGTTGTTGAACTTGCTCTCGAACTCCCCCCACGTTTCTACACTATCCTCGACATTTTCCCACCATGCTTGAGCTCTATCTCTAAAGCTACTAACGATTGCAGTTAAGAACATGCTATCATTAAATCCAATCTTGAAAAATCCTTTGTACGATTTTACAACTTTCATCCATGCTTCAGCTTCCTTGCAGTTTCTACTTCCATTAAATACAGGGATCTTTCCAATCAGATTCATATAATCTGAGGGGCGAAATCCTCTTACTTCTTCAGTCATTTTCGGTGTTACAAATAAAATTTTTCTTCGGTAATACAAGTTCAGCTGTCAAATTAAAATTTTTCTTCAATAAAAATTTTCTGATCCAATAGTCTTTTTCTGTAAGGTTTCTGGCTATAATCAATTCTTGTCAATTAAGATAAGTCTTCTAAATATCTTCTTTGATGTTGGTTTGTTGTATGGTAATTCACGGCAACTAAAAGTTTAAATATGTCTCGGCGAGACCTCCAATAATACGGTTGCGGTGTTGTTTGTGAAATCAATATGTTCCCCTTGATGTGATCGTTCCGAGACAAGACAATCAATCAAAAGTATTAAATAAGATGTAGTTGTATACGATGATGTTATGAACTGGTTCTTCTTTTCAGTTATTCAATTCAATTCAATTCAGTTCTATTCAGTTATTTCTATCCAATCAGGTAGTTCTAACACTAAGGTACACAGTTGTTTCTTAAGTAAAGTAAAGATTGTTTTATTATAATAAATTATAAAATTAAAGATATAATTGTCTATTTCCAATTCAGTCAATAGCCAATCATATTCGAGAAGCGTGACATTCACGTGTTTTCAGATGACGTCACTCATTCTCAGAGATAAACGTTACTTCGAATTCACAAACGTATCAAAAGAGAGTGCTCGCTTAGCTCAGTTGGTTAGAGCGTGGTGCTAATAACGCCAAGGTCAACAGTTCGACCCTGTTAGTGAGCAATTTTTTTTTACTTTTTGGGGTCTGGTGTCGGGTCTGATCTTAAGTTGTGTAAGATATATATAAAAGTAGAGTAGTAGATAAAAGATGATCTTTATTGTTGATACAATGTGAGTAGTAGTGATTGGTTTAGATGTAGTTTGACAGTAAGGTAGAAGGAGAATAATATACGTTTGTAGTTAATTATTCAGTTCTAAGTGAGCACCACGTTGTTTTATATAAATATATATGGTAACGATCCAGTTAAGTAAAATAAAATAAAAGGTCTTAATAGACAGATACAGAGAAAAAGAGACTAAGGCTTCGGTTTTTCTAGGGAGACAGTAAGATAATGGGCCAATTATATATAGAAGATATAATATTTGATAGGCAAGTTTATGATAAAAGTATATAGTAAAATCTGAATGTTTATTGAAATATGTTTTGTTTTAAGGTTTATATAGTTTTTGAGAAATCAAAGGATCGGTAACGATACCCTTGATTTCGGATAAATGATAATAAGAATTAATTTGTCAAAAGGTTTTAAATATAAAAAGGTAAGGATTCAAGTTAGAGAAGTACAATGCTAAAAGTTAGCATGAAAAATATAAATTGTCTGAGTAAAGTTTTTAGTGTTGAAGTCAATTATTACATATTGAAAATCCGCATTGTAACATTGTTTTGTAGAATTATGAAATATATATTAATATGGTTTGTACTCCGACAACACCCCCTTCCCAAATAAGCTCCATTGTAAAAATTTTTTTTTTTTTACGATTTGTCTTTTGCTCGGGCTATTCGAGGTATATACCAGGCTTTATCAATAGGTTTGCCGTCGTATTTTACTATATGGAGTCTATCCGTGTGGACCCATGATGAATATACTTTTCCATCCACCTCTTGGATTTGGTATGTATTGTAATCGAGATTCTTTTTCAATACTTTGTACGGGCCCATCCAGTTAAATTCTAGTCCTTTCTTGTTTTCATGCCTTAACATCACATAATCATCAATTTGAAATTCTTGAGCCAAACTACTTTTCATTTTTTGGTCCCAATTGGCTTTATCTTTTTCAGCCTGCAGTTTCATTTTTTCTTGCGCTTGGAATCGTTCCTCTCTTAGAATCCTGATGCGTGATAGAGTATCCTCCGCTATCAATTCTGGATCTTCTTCCGTCATAGGTTCCATAAATGGCCGTTTTGCATCACCTGGAAGGACAGGATCGATGCCATAAGTCATGAAGAATGGGCTGAGACCTGTAGTGGCATGTTTTCGGATCCGACAAGAAAAAAGAGCTGTATCTACAAATTCGTCCCAACTATGTACTTCACCTTTGACGTACTTGGTGATCATGTGTTTAAATGTTTGATTCAGTCTTTCACACTTAGAGTTGGTGCGTGGATGAAAGGCGCTGGTAAAGATATGCTTGGATTTGATCTTCTTCATATACTGGTTGAGAATCTTGGACATAAAGTTAGCTCCGCGATCACTCACCAATTCGACTGGACAGGAAAATCGCATAACTATCTCTTCATATAGAAATTTGACAATTTCATCAGCCGTTGCATTTTGGAGAGCTCGAGCAATTGCCAATTGGTACTATTATCTACTGCCATTATAATCCATCGATTACCATTTTTTGTTGTTGGAAGTTCGCCTATAAAATCGATATGCCATCGATGAAAAGGAGGAGGTACTTCTAACGGCTTCATTGGAGCATGGTGAATATTTGATTCCTTTCGAGAGTGTAATTGGCATTCTGGACATTGAGATAACCATAGTGTAACATCATGTAGCATTTTTGGCCACCAAAATCTTGATTTCATCAGTTGGTATACAGTAGCTTTTCCTTGATGCCCAAATCCTTTATGGAAATCCTCTACCAAGTCTACTCTTCGTTTGAATGGTATAAACTTTACTAGTTTCTCTTTGTTGTCATTTACTAACTTTTTCCACACATGTTGATCCCGTATAACAAATTCATGTTGCTTCTTCGACAATTGTTCTTTTAATGATTCAGGCCACATATTAGCATCTTTAAAATAAAGAAGGGGCCAATCTTGTAAAGAATCAGCAATTGACACACCATCCGATTCCGAGGAAGTATTTGATGTGATAGCTGCTACCGTTTCGGCCGGCTCATATAGGAAGCGAGGTTCCATTGATTCGGGGTTAGGTATACAATCTGGACCATCACGGCGACTGAGCAAATCCGGAACAATATTATCAATTCCTTTCTTGTATAAAATTTTTGGGGAGTACAGACTTAACTCTGTCATCCATCGTACCAAACGGGGTGAGACTTTGGATGTATCTTGATATGTTTTAAGTGGCTCATGATCAGTGAACACTTCATAATCGTTTCCATCGATAAAACAGCGCCATGTTCTCAAAGCATGCAGTATAGATAAACATTCACGTTCTTGAACAGAATATTTTCTTTCCTCCTTGCTGAATTTTCTTGATTCATATGCTACTGGTTTCCATTCATGATTGGATTTAGGATCCTGTTGTAGAAGAACCATTCCAGCTGCAAAGTCACTAGCGTCACATTCAATTCGCCAAGGTAAAGTCATGCAAGGATTCAGTAATGTTGGTGCAGAGGACATCAAAGTCTTGATAGTTTCAAACGATTTCTCGCATTCACTTGTCCATTCAATATTACGAAGCTTGTGACCATTTCCTTTCGTTAGATCAGTAATGGGTGTCGCGATAGAAGCAAAATTAGGTAAAAATGCTTTATAGAATTGACATAAACCAATAAATTGACGCACTTCTTGCACATTGGAAGGACGGGGCCAAGTAGTAATAGCTTCGGTCTTTTTCTTGGCCGGGCGTACGCCAGTATTAGCAATAACATCATGACCTAGAAATGTAACCTCTTTACGATTAAATTTACACTTTGCTTTGTTGACTACTAATCCAGCATCATCCAGTTTCTTTAATATCATATCCACATGTTTCTTGTGTAATGCCACATCATTTCCTTTTGTAAAAATTAAGATATCGTCAATGTTGTCGTATTTGACGCCTAATTCCACGAATATAATTACTCTTATCTTGTCACTCAATTATAATACATATAACCTATGTATTATAAGTACCATATTGCGATTACATTCCTATTGGTACGACACAGTACCAGCTACCTCATATGTCAAACTGAGATCAGATTTCATAATCGTTCCTGGATTGGTCGAGTAGCTGCCGAATCTTCTAGTTTCTCATAAATTTATTTTAGTAATCCAATCAAGGACCCTGTCATTGAATGGATAAACTATAATGCTCTAGAAGTGCCGGATATGGGTCAACTAGCTCCTTGTATATAACAATAAGCTATGTTTCATATGTATCTGATTTCTAAATCTAATTCTACCATTTCCCAGTTTGCGGGTAAATAGTCAATTCGATCTGCGCAGGAAAAATCTTGAAGTAATAATTGAATATAAAAAGGACCTCTATTTTTATCATGACAAACTCTCCAACTTATAATAAAGGATTAAAGAGTCTCATTTCTTTACTTGTTTATTTTTATCTTTTATTTTCTACCTTTTTATACTCAAATTATCACAAATGTATAATAAGCATATTACATCGATGTAATCTTTAAGAATAACATTTAACATTTTCTGAAACTGAGCTCCACTGTTTCGTAATCCAAAAGGAATTACTTTCCATTTAAATTGCCCGTATCTGGTATTGATAGTTGTTTTTTCTGAGTCGGACTCTGTCAGACGTTGTTGATGGAAGCCACTTTGAAGATCCAATGTCGTGAAGAAACTGCTACCGTGTAACATCGATAGACATTCATCAATCCGAGGGATGGGAATACGATGACTGATACTTAGTTTGTTCACTAATCTAAAATCACATACCATTCTTAGCTTTTTATCATCTGCTCGTTTCACAAAAAGAACTGGCGATCCATAGGGAGATGATGTTGGTTCTATCAATCCTTGCTTCAATAATGTATCTAATTGTCGGCGAAGTTCTTGTAGTTCTACTGGGCTCATCCGGTAAGGAGGCCTAGATTCGGGCACTGTACCTGGTTTGAAAACGATCATATCTTCCACCGTGCTTCTTAATGGAGGTAAACTGTCAATAACTCCCTTGAAAACACTTGGATATTTAACTGAAAATTCTTTGCACCATTCTTGATCTGTTGTCAATACTGTAGGGTCTAGGTTTAAGTTCATTGCTGATTTATCATCAACGAGCACAGCTAAATCATCAGTTGTAGAAATTGCCGAAATGTCAATTAAGTAGCATTCTTCAACGTTTTTCTTTTTAAATAGATTGTCGAGTTGTTTAGCCGAAATCAAAAAATCAAGCTCAGCGGGCTCAAAAACTGGTACTGTTGTATCTCCTTTGAAATCATTGCCCCTTCTTTGTTTCGACTCCAGTTCTATGCTATGGGTATTTTTGGCAGATAATTGAAGTAATTGAACAGGTAAAGGATGAATTATAGTTAGTTTTTCAGGATCGTTACGAACTTTTATAGTCCATGTCCCATTAAACCAATCAGGTATCGGCTGTACTTGAGCTAACCATGCTCTACCTAAGATAACGTCAAATTTTGTATCAAATACATATGCTTGAATACGGTCAGTGTAACTATTTAAAGAAATAGAAAATTCCGCTATAGATTCGATGAATGTTTGCTGTCCATTGGCTGTTTCTACAGATTGTCCATTCTGAGTACGAATTGTTTTGGAAACAAAAGGCAGCATGTTAGAGTGTACATAGTTTGCGCTTGCTCCGGAATCAATCAATACCTTACAAGGGTGACCATTGATTAATATACGATACAGAGGTAATTTGTATTGAATATTATTGGCATTTATTAAAAACTCTACATCCTTTTTGATTGTTTGTGAATCCACTGATAATGGCTCAACAAAAGATGATGAAGATGGCATCAAACTATATAACACAGAAGACGGGGTTGTATAAGATGATGATAATTTGGATTGAGTTTTATTTGACTGATCATTTGATTTACTAGAATGATTATTAGGACCAGCGGCTACTGGTTTATGCTGTGGCTGATAATCATATTCCTCATAGCTATCGTCATAATCCGATTCCATATAATAAGAGTCATGTTGTTGCTGAGTTGGACAGTTAAACTGTAAATGCCCAAACTGACCACAGCTCCAACAATCACGAGTTTCTGTTGATGAAGAATAGTTATCAGAATTACCGTTATATCCTCCTCGTGCGACTCCATAAAAACCACCACGACCTCTAAAGCCTCCACGACCACGCATGCCACCACGGTTACCACGAAAGGTACTGCTACCTCCCCGAGAGTGGCTGCCACGACTGCCTCGAGAACTGTTACCACGATAAGTTCCTCTACCTCTAGATCTATTATCATGTGAATTACGAACGTAATTCAGAACATCACGTAACACAGAAAGATCCATTGGGTCATCAATATAATCGGTACTACTGGTATTATTATTTCCATTTGATGTATTAAATTGAAAGTTGGTATTTTCCATGCGAGATGATTCAAAAGTTTGAGCTGCTTGTATAGCTTCATTAAGAGACGGGGGGCGTTCATTTCTGTATAAGCTACGAATCTGAGCACGTACGTCCTTACTTTTTAGACCTCGTGTAAATTTATCGACTGCTTCGTCATCCGTCATTCTTGGAATACCTAATCTTATAGTTAGGAATTCTTTGATATAGTCTGCAATAGTTGTCTTTTGTACGAGCGAGTGTAATTGTTCACGAAGTTGTATGACCGTATTGGTTGGACGAAACTGATTAATAATATATTGCTTCAGACTGGTCCAAGTAGTAGGCGCATTAGTATCCGAGTCATTAAGGTTGCGTAACCATATTGCAGCCATATCGATAAGTAGTGTTTTTGCGAATCGGTATGTCTTTTGATCATCCCATCCTCGAAATTCCTTGTAATCATCGACTGATGAAATCCAATTGTCAATTTTAAATCTATCCCTGTCGCCATTGTATTTAAAAGGCTTAGAGTAGAAATCTTGTTCGTCTTCTCGATCATGATTGTTTGTTTCAAGTGCTCGGGCAATGCCACTTTGGATTGCATCAGCTATTATTTTTCCAATAGCAGTATCGGTATTATTGTCTGCCATATTGATTTCGTCTTGTTGTTGAGATAATGTTGTGTCTTCTGTAATGTTTGATGCTGTCCCTGTAAATTCTTCTATATATTTTTCGACTAGACGGGTTGTAATTTTGTTCCAGTGTGCTTCTCTTGCTGCAGTTGATGGTATTCTTACAGGATTATCGGTTGCTGAAGTTTCTCGTAACGCTTTGTATAGTGTATGGTATTGAACAGGTAAATTAAACTGAACACGTTCTTCTATTTCAAATTTTCTTTGGTAATCGGTATACTTCTCCATAAACTAATAGTTCTGTCTTATTTCACTTTAATCGTATGTGTTGATACGTAATTATAAAGTGTGTGAAAAAAAAAGAAAACTGGTGCTACCAGATGTCGGGTCTGATCTTAAGTTGTGTAAGATATATATAAAAGTAGAGTAGTAGATAAAAGATGATCTTTATTGTTTTGTAGAATTATGAAATATATATTAATATGGTTTGTACTCCGACACTGGTTTGATCTTGTTGTTGTCGGGTCTGATATAGTGTTAAGCTTAGGGCCCTCACCAGCAACAAAATTATTTTTTTAAAGATCCCGATTTAGGACTTTATTATTATTTTTTATTTTTTATTTTTTTTTGTGAAAGGTTACAATTTTGCCAAATAGATCAATAAAAAATTAAATGGATATATATGTATAGGCGATTAACAATAACATCGAATATTCTCCAGTGCCAAAATTTTCGAAATATCCCAATAAAGGATTAAAATCCAACGACCCCAGAATCCTTCTATCAGATGAAAAATCAGCCAAATTGGGCTACTGAACTCACCAATGTTTTTGTTTTTTTTTTTTTTTGGATAAAAGAGTTTTGTTTGTGATCCTCCTCATTTTTCTTTACCAATTATTAACTATCCAATTTTACTTAACAGAATGCCTTTCCAAAAGTACACTACCATCGTCATATGGGATTCAGCAAGCACCAACGTTTTGATCGAGTTGTTTTCTGATTACGTTGTAAACGTGGGTGTTGTTACACCACCTTTTTCTTCTTCTGTTGGTCCTTTTTGGCCTCGGATGTCTTATTTTTTTTTTTGACTGATTTTTGGTCCTTTTCTTATAAAAGGACCATAAAATTATTTAATAAAATCTTTAGTTTGTTCTTTACTATAATCTGATTTAGTCTTATTCACATAAGCCTGGTTTCATTATAAATATATATAACTACTATAATTGTACGAAAGCCCTTCTTATAAATCAGCACTGAATAGTCTTAACAGTTGTATTTTACTATACTCCTTCGAAGACACAGATAACTGATTCGTCGTAGCATTTCCCTTTTATATCTTTATATTTTATTTTATCTTAGTTGACAACTTATAGTCTGGTGCTCACTTTTTAAGAACTTTTATCTTAATCTCTATTCTTTTTCTTTATTTCACGTTACCGCTTTTACACTTAAACAAGCCAGTAACAGTGTTATTCGCTCACCTCAAGCAAAGCTGAATTTGAACAAGGCAACGGAAGATGTTTTTAATGCCAGTGACGCTTTCAACGGTAGAAGGGACTTTGCAGCGATGAATAACCAGTGGATTCGTCTCTGTGATACGTTCAAAACCAGACGAGACGATGCTAATTCTACTGGTAGTACACCTCTTCAACACTGGGAGTTTCACGATCTGATGGAACAGGCAACATCGAGAATGCAATAAAACTGTAGTGGAGACTTTGTTGTCGGTAAAGTGTAGAAATGTCTGATTCCATAATCATATTCATATCATCATCAAGTCCAAATAAAATTTATTGCGATTCAGCAACTACTGTAACAATTTGAGATAGATTGATTTTGTTTTCTCTAGAAATAAAAAGTATAATATCAAAACAATAGAGTCCTTGAAAAATAATAACAGATAGGTTAGCATTTTGAGTGAACTTTATATTGTCACGGACGGAACAGGAACAAGACACAGAAACTACTTGGCGACACGAGGGGGGCGATTGGTTAAAATAAATATGTTTATTATTAAGAGGGGGAGGGGGTTAGGACTAAGATCCAGAATAACGTTTTTCTAATAAATAACTAGCATCTATTTATACTATTTCTTATACATGGGAAAAGCTACGATGGGTTTAAATTATAGATTAACAAGGGACTTTACGGAACAGATATCATGAGCAGATTATTTGACAAGGATGAGTAATTGAGATTCGACGAGTAATAGCATGCTGGATTTAGTTGACATTGAATAATTAGATGGTTCGGGGAATATCTCTGATTTGACACGGGCGGGAAAACTGGGTTGGGATATGAAGTAATAGATGATCGGAAAAAGGTTTACTAAGGTTGAGTCAGACAAGAGGCGGGAAATATATTGGAGGCAGATTAATGATATGTTTTACAAGGAGTTCGGTGGCGGACAAGATATACTGATATGATTTTTGGTACAAGGTTTTACAGGGAGTTTGGTAGCGGACAAGATATACTGATATAATTTTTGGTACAAGGTTTTACAGGGAGTTTGGTAGCGGACAAGATATACTGATATGATTTTTGGTACAAGGTTTTACAGGGAGTTTGGTAGCGGGTAAGAGATACTGATATTGATTTCTAGAACAAGGTTTCACAAGGGGTTTGAGATCATGGTTAAGTTATGCAGACAATAAACAGGGCGAGTAAGTTCATGACATATATTTTGATCGTTCAAGAAGGGTCATTAAAAAGCAACGTCATGGATTTTGAAAAAAGCTTTCTTTTGGAAGTCTGAAGTAACCTTTCACAAAAAAAAATAATAAAGTCCTTAATCGGGATCTTTAAAAAAATAATTTTGTTGCTTGTGAGGGCCCATAGTTATAGATATTTAAGTAGAGTAGTAAAAGAGTTCTCGTTTTATTGAAGGATTGATCTGACATATTTATAATTATCTAAAAGCAGTCACGACATTGTCGAGGAACTATTGTTAAGTAACGACCAAATATTGTTGATACAATCTGGATAGTGATTGTGATGTTTTATTGGCAGAGGTTATGAGTTAGATAGAGCAAGAATATAAATAATGATTTATATTTCAGTTCTTAAGTGAGCACCACGTTATTTTATATAAATACTTGAAAGATATATATGGTAACGAACCAGTAAAGATAAATAGAATAAAAAGATTTGAAGTAAAGATACAGAGAAAAGAGACTAGGCTTCGATTTTCTAGGGAGACAGACAGATAATAAGCCAAATTACATGTTAGATATAAGTATTGACAGGCAAGATATGGTAAGAGTTTATAAGATAAATATAGATAAAAATGTGATAGTTGAGGATAGAGATAGATAAATAAAAACAATAAAATACTTTGAGACTGCTTATAAGTTTTATTAAGAGTAAAAGTAGATTAAAAGATTGAGAGGGTTCTATTCTAACTATCAGTTTGCATATTTATATATGTTAAGAGAAATCGGATTATGAATTTAGTTTGATGGATATGATATAATGTATAAAAAATTAGTTCGTGTTGTGATGTAAGAGCATCCCCAGCAGTGCCCGGTAAAAGTCGATTTTGTTGAGGATAACATAATAACACACCTAGAGTAGAACTATCGGAGATGATCCAATAAGGACATGATTCCATATAATCACACTGGTGGGAATTAGTTGTTTCACAATTTACCTCTATCAATAAAACAATGCTGTGTAACGTGTATCGAGCGAAGAGTCTCATAGGACCTGAGCCATACGTATATGGAAATGAGTGCTATTGTTTGTATAATTGTTTATTTACTTCTTTATATTTATTTATTTCTTGACCTCGGTAAACTAAGTTTGGTAAATCATAAACCTGTTTACGTGGCTTTGGTCTTTCCTTCTTCCTTCTGCCTTCTTTTCCCATATTTAGTAGAACCGTCAATTAAGTGATGACTGTCAAGGTTTTGCTTGTTATGGAATCACCGGTGCTGGTCACTGTCAATACCCTCCTCTTGATACCTTTCAAATTATATATAAATACCCCTTGATAGTTTTGTAGAATTATCTCTATCTTCTTTTTAAATAAAAATTAGAGACGACTTAGTCGTAACAGTACTTGCCCTTTCCCTTTCTATTTCACAACAGATTTGCCCGCTAATTAAGGGAAAATTAAAAGTTTTTTACCCCCAGCAGTGCCCGATAAAAAACCCTTAACTTTGGGAAATCAAAATTTCCCATACATTTTCCCAATCCGAAGTGTTTTTTAGAGGAAAAAAAAACATCAATAAAAAATACCCCTTTTTATCTCTATAACCTTTTTTAATAAAAATGAGCAATAACAACGATTCTGACTTCGACAACGGTAACTATTCTAGTAACGATGCCAGTGATGATGGTAATGTCCATGGAATTGACGACCACGAGCAAAGTGGCAATGAGGATGCTGGTCCTTCCGATACCAGCAAGTTGAAGCGTTTTTGCTGGACACACGAGGAGAATGTCCAGGTGTGCAAGTCATGGTTGCGCATCTCGGAGCAGGCAGTCCATGGTAATTTGATGAAGGCGGAAGTGTTCTGGAAGTTGATTATGAACGACTTCAAGACGGAGGGTGAGCTCGACTGGCCAGAAAGAAACAAGAAGGCCTTCAAAAACCATTGGGGGAACATTTCTGCTGCTGTCAGCAAGTACTGCGGCTGTGTCGCAGCAATCCAGCGACGCAAAAAAAGCGGTAATGCTGCTGCAGATGAAGTACGTATCATATAACTATCGATAAAGGGATATAGTAGTTTAACTCAAATAATTTAACAAATAGCTGGGGGATGCTTTCAATTTGTTTCAGACAAAATACCGTGTTCATTTCGCTTTTTACGATTGTTTTTTGGTACTTCGTAGTAGTCCAAAGTGGAATGATGAGATGGCAAGAAGAGACGCCAAGCTCGTGAGAAAACAGGCGGTAAAGGCAGGTTCCAAGAGAACGATTACCGCTTCTTGTGCTCCTGGTAGCTCTGCTGCTACTGAGGTTGGGACCGCAACAGTGATTGCTGAGGATGAAGATGGTGAAAGTGATGGATCCATTATTGCGCGTCCTAAGGGACGCAAAAAGAGCAAGAACCAGGCTTCCATGGACAAGAAGTTCACTGATTCCTTGGTTAGCTGGGAAACACACCAGCAACAGCTAGCAGACGAATACTCTGAGATGATGAAGAAGATGGATATGGCGAACGCCATTAAGCAGGAGAAATTGGCTGTCAACCAAAAGCTTTTGGCAGTCAATCAAAAGTTGTTGGATGAGAGATTGTTCAGCGTTGACTTGGAGAAGTTCAAGGATGATGAAGAGACTTTGCGTTTCTATAAGCTTAGTCGCAAACAAGCTTTGGATCGCCTCGAAGCTGAGATTGAGAACGAAATACTTCGTACAGAAGATATTAATGGTGAACAATAAATATGTTTAATCCTCTGTTCCATTCTCAAAATTATTTATATTTTTAAAACTAGATAGACCTATACTTTTGAGTGAATTTTATTTAGAAGTGAAGTCTAAACAATTCCATATCCTTTTCTATGCCAGAGATGCGCGACCAAGGCCTTCTTTAATCTGAAATGTTCATATGCATCAATGATGTTTCCGTGGCGCTCTAAATAGCTAGAAAAGCTATAGAACGAAGGATCGCGAGAAATGTCTGCAGCATCAGAAGGATTGGCAGGTTGAGACTTAAAGTAATTGTTTGGAAGGGTGTCGCTCTCATCCCGCTCGTCTTCGACTATCATATTATGCATAATTATGCACGCCTTCATGATCATACCAAGATCTTTTCTTTTCCACAATCTTGCAGGACAACTAATTATAGCAAATCGAGCCTGCAATACGCCAAAAGCCCTCTCGACATCCTTACGGCATGCTTCTTGTTGTTTAGCGAAGTTCTATATTTTAAGAAGTCATGATTAATAGCTAGCATATAAATTTTAATATTTTAGAAACGATATTTACTGCCTCGGCACCAGGTTTTGGAACAGAAAATGTCTTTACCAAATTGGCAAAGTTGGGGTATATCCCATCGGCAAGATAATACCCCATGGTAAACTCCTGGTCACCGACGTCAAACTTTACACCCACGCTGCTGCCGTTCGTATATTCATCGAACAAATCCGATCTGTCAAGAACATTAATGTCATTCAATGAACCTGGTAAGCCAAAATGGGCATGCCAGATCCACAGGTCATACGAAGACACTGCTTCCAAAATCAATGTCGGCTTCTTCTCCTTGCCGGTATACTGACTATGGTATGCTGTTGGACAGTTTTTCCAAGTCCAATGCATGCAATCGAGAGACCCGAGCATACCTGGGAATCCACGTTTTTTGTTCTCTTCGAGGAGTCTCTCGGTATCTTCTTCGTTGGGTCTTCTAAGATACTCCTCTCCAAAAACCTCAACGACAGCAGCGCAGAATTTCTTCATACTTTTCAAGGCAGTACTTTCACCCAAACGCAAATACTCGTCTACCGTATCAGCGCTGACGCCGTAGCATAGCTGATGTAATGCAGCAGTAGCCTTCTGCAAAGGATGAAGACCCATTTTTCCAGCAACATTTGGCGTTCTTTGGAAATACGGATCATGCTCGGTGATAGCTTCCACAATTCGAAGAAAGACATTCTTACGCATTCTGAATCGACGACGAAATTCTTTTTCGCCGTAAACCGGGTTTTCGACAAAGTAATCATTTAATAGACGTTGATAGCCGGATTCACTGTCTCTGTCAATGACTCTGCGTCCCTTGACTGAACCACCTGTCGTTGACTGACTGTCCATTTCATTCTTAAGTCTTTTGATGTTCAGTATATGAAGGACATTATTATTTGCACGCTTTCTGAGATTCAGGAGTGCCATGGCTGCGAGTTGTTCCTGTGCCAAACCACATAGCGTATACGTAATAAAAGTAGATGTAATTGACATAAATGGAAATAGTCTGTATCACAGATCTATCGGTAAATAAAGTAACAAGATCCAGTGATATTGAAAGGATCTGAATATACCCATTCCGACATAAGAACACAAACTTGACTTGTGTATTCGACAGTCAAAGAAGAAATTTATTGATGACTAATTACTGTCAAAAATGAAATTAGTTTCCAGCTGTCATTTAGTATAAATAGACCCCAAATTATTATCTTAACATCTTGGTCAATAAATTTATAAAGGAATTCTAGACGTACTTATGTACTTTGTTTTATTTTTTATTTTATTTTTTATTTTATTAAATCACACTACCGATTTATTACAGTTCCACCTTAAAAAAATTCGGGATTGAGTAAAAAGATCTTGACACTTTTTTTTTTTCAGGTACATTTAATTAATTAAGTTTTTTGAGGTCCGTTATTTAAGAGTTTTTTTTTAAACTGCTTGTTCTATCAAGCAAGATAGACAGTTTATAAGATAAAGAAAAAGGTAATTGTGAGACTGGGTAAATTGAATATCGTTTTATTATTGAATAAGAGGATGGTTTATATAGGAATTGACAAAGTCTTTCGGTACTTGTCAATTAATAGAGCAGGCTGAGAGAATGATTTATAATGTGAACATATTGCAGTAAGCATGTGTGGACCATGCGTGCATTGTAAGCTGTGGTATTATTTATAAGTTGTTTTTATCCTTTGTTAATGCAGATGTTGCGTGTAAACCGCGTGTACGTGAGGTGACACAAAATAGCTATTTCGAGTTTCTTCGCTAAAGTAACTCACAGAATAGTGCTTGTATACACTTCGGGATATTTGTGTATACAGCACTGCTGGGGTTGACAAAACTTTTATTGCTGAATTTAAAAAAAAAACTCAAACTTAAGAGTTTTTTATCGGGCACTGCTGGGGATGCTCTAATAACATTTGGGATGATGAAATGAGATTTGATTTAGTAATGTTTTATGGTGTGATTAGTACCAACAGTAGGTGGATCACCACAAAAAAGCTGAATAGTTTATTTAAGTATAATGTTTTTATGGGTTTATATAGTTGTATGTTGTCGTAAGGATCGGTAACGATACCCTTGAACAAACGGATAATAGATAACTAATGATATAATAACTAATGAATTTAAAATAGAAAAGGAAAAGGTTATAAGCTGTTGCAACACAATGCTAAACATTAGCTTAATAGAAAATAAATTTGGTTGAGTATAAATTTTAGGTTTGAAGTCAAAAAAATAGCTGTTGAAAATCCGCATTGTAACACTACCTTACTGTCAAAACTAAATCTCAACCAATCATTACTACTGATGTCAGAAGATTTATAATAGATATAGTTATCACCTTAAGTCGAAAAGAACTGACAAAACTATTAAAATTTATTGAACTGAAAACACTGGAAGGGGGGTAGTTTAAGTAAAATTTACACTGACAATATTAATGAATTTCAATGCTATTCTCATCACATTCAGTTCAATGCGTTAACTTATTTAAACAGACAGAATTTATTGTATTCAGTTCATAGATTTCAACGTATTTTTAATATTATTCAAATCATTTATTCATTCAAATTTTTTTGGGGTAAAATGATACTTTTTTATTATTATTATTTTTGTCGAAATACTTTATTCAAATCACAATGATGAACAGCAAAGCTGAACTTACTCAGTACCTTAAATACTATTTAGCACTAAGATTCCTACTATACATTATGCTTACCTTCTTAATTCTGGTTTTTCTAAAAAAAAAACTAATTGTCATTACCCGTACTCTCCTGTATAAAACATATTATTAAAAGATACATTAACTAAATCAATATTTGCTTAATACCTGTTGTTGCTCTTGTTGATCATTCTCTTGCTCTTCAGTTTCTGTTGATGAGCTACATAATTACAATGCATTAGTTACGTATTTAAAACATGTATTAGGACATTATACCTCATGTATTTCTCCTTGTTCTGGTAACACCTTTTAACTAGATATAACGCGACCCAATCCTCTTCGCAAAGTGATAAATCCACGTCCATTTCTAATACTCTTGCGTTTAGAATATCAATAATCTCTCGACGATAACATGGTAAAACTTGACTCCACGACGGAGGATGGTTTTTGTAAGTAACGCTTATGAGTGACTTCACCCTATAATATGCACAGCTTCTTATGGTTTCATAAATATGAGCAGTATCTTGTACGTCCGGGTTCAGTAGGGATAGAGCTTGCAATATGTCACGTTTTAACAATTTACGTTTTTTCAACTTTCCATCTGGCCCTGTCACTGTTGGTACTGGTATTTTACTTCGGCTTTCCCTTGCTGTCGCATTACTGGTTAAGTTGTCAGTTTCATGATTACTAGTCATCTGTTTTTGCATGGCTTCCAATCCATTTGTGTTTTGGCGCAACATCTCCTGAATCTGACAAAAATCTTGTTCCAAAGCGATTACCATCTCATTATTCTTGACCAATATGTTTTCCAACGAGCTTATCTTTTCTAAGACTTCCGAATCTTTGGATTTTTTGGGTGGCATCTCTTTTTTTTTTTTTTGGAACACGAAATAAGAGGTTTTATAAATCAAACAAAAAATTTTTTTTAAACCTAATGTGACTGCTGAATCTTGTTGGCGGATCACCTTAAGTTTTACATTCATAAAATAAAATACGTTTCACTTTATTCCCAAGTTGTCAATGCCATTTGAATGTAAAATCTGCTATAAACAAGTGCGGGACGAAAACCGTGCAGTTCATTTCCGTGAACATGAAAAAAAAAGAAGCGAGGAAGAAATAAATATTATACATAGCCGCATCAAGGCTGGGCGTTTGAAGCGAAAGCGAGTGTCTTCTGAAAGTGTTCACCAGTCCGGGGAAGCATCCGTGACAATCACGACGACACCAACGCCAGCAACAAAAACAACAACAACAACAGCATTACCAACAAAAAAACCAACAACAATTACATCGGCAGAAATAACAGGGCAATGCATAAGTAGAACAGTAACAGAAGAAACATTATCCGCAGCACCACAAACTGTAAACCAAGAGAATAACGGAATTAATACCTGGCAATCCTTTGACTTTGATGATAGCAATTTTGAGGCTAATGAGAATCAAGAGGAAGGAGGATATGAAGAAGAATTAGTCTATTTGTATTCAGATAGTACAACTTTCACGGTTACAGACCCTAAAAGAAATCGTCTTGGTGTTGACCAAAAGAATCATGAACTTTACAAAATTTTTGAAGACGATAATATTAAACAGGGCACAATTGACAAAATTATTGCTTGGTACAATAATCAAAAGAGCAAAGGTAAGCAGAAATTGTAAAGCAAAATTGGACACTTCTCTTATAGCTTTTTTAACAGATCAGACCCCTCTTCTTTCGTACAAATCGTACAAAACAAAGGTCAAGCATGATGCACCATTCCGACCATTAGATCTTGAAACGTGTATAAACGCTTGCTACGTATTTCCGGATAAAAGTGAACTCGTGTGTCCTGAGTGCCATGAGCAAAGGTACACATTATACAATTCCACTTCTAAGCCAAGACGAACCACAAAGCAGCTGCGGATTGCACCTCAATTGGCGTCGTTGTTCACCAACTCAGATTTTCTAAAACAGTGCGAGAAACCTATCACCAGTATCATCAAAGGATCCTATATAAATCAGCTTCAGGAACAAGGCCTTTTACAAGGAAAATATGATATTGCCTTGATCTTATTCAATGATGGTTTCCAGACACTGAACAAAGGAGGCGTAAAATTAAATACAATTCATCTTCAAATTTTAAATCTTCCAGAGACTGAGAGGTAATTGGATAGATCTACAAATTTTCTGTCTCTAACTGATAAAGACTTAAAATAGAGTTAAAAAGGAGAATATCATTGACATTGGATTTGCTCCAAAGACAAGCAACCTCACAAGCTATTTACGTTTTGCAGTCGCGGAATTAGAAGAATTAGCTATCAGAGGCATGACGGTTCACGTTAATGAGACTACATACAATCTCAAAGTATATCTTCTTGGGTCCTTTGGAGATATTCCATCAGTAGCAGAAGTAAACTATCTAAGTGGACACTCGTCATACTGGCCATGCCGGTTTTATACTATAAAGTCCACTCGAATGAAGTATCGCATGTGTTTTGGAACCCCCGCAAATAAGACTGAAGAGTCACTTAGACTTCGAACAATTGATGAATATAAACAAGGTGATCCAAATCGTCGAATCAAGCAGCCATCTATTTTTGGAAGATTGCCATCATTTCAAAGCATTTATTTTCTGGGAATCGATGAATTTCATTTATTTGGATTGAATATCAGCACCAAAATTCGAGACTTCCTACAGTCTACTGAAAATGGTATATTGCGTTTGGCCAAGAAATACTATGAAATGCTCGGCAATAATATTTCGGATGAAGGAAGATACCTACCAAACATCTTCGAAGGCGAGCTTAAGGATGTGTTCAAG
This sequence comes from Mucor mucedo, assembly GCF_025094135.1. NCBI lineage: Eukaryota > Fungi > Mucoromycota > Mucoromycetes > Mucorales > Mucoraceae > Mucor > Mucor mucedo. The sequence continues at coordinate 2,590 of NW_026252579.1, read as the reverse complement.
AATACCGGTCGTATCAGAGGTGTTGATTATATGATGTTTTTGAAGTACGTAGTTCCAACTCTTGTTGTAGAACAACTCGAATATCAGCAAAAGCAATGCCGTGCGATAGACCAAAAAGACACCGAGGCATTAAATACGGCCATCAAAGCGTTACAACAAATATCATTAGTATGTTCCATTGCCACCCAATATGAAATAACCGATCGTGAACTTGAAGAAATCGACAAAAATATAGACTCATGGCTATCATTTTTTCGGGACAATCTACCTGTTGAGCAGTTCAACATAAATCAACATTATCTCACTCATATCACAAGTATTATAAGAGCAATGGGACCTCTGCGACAAATTAGCTGCAGAAGTATGGAGCGACGAATCCAGAGAATGAAGAAAAAAATTAAAAGTACCCGCTTGCCTGAAAAAAACGCTGAGAATATATTTATACATGATGCTCATAACAATTATCACAAAAGAAGTTTGGGCACTGATGTTTATAATGAATTGATGCATCCGTTCGGCAAATTCGATATTATTTCTGACGTAGACAAGTTCCAAAAGTATAATCTGTTGCTATTGTTATCACGAAAGTTGAAGACTGCATCATCAAATATTTCCAAGGAAGTCGCTTGTGCAGAAAGATTGGTTTTTTCTGAGAAATATAGATCATTTGATAGTTCGATTCTCGTTGCACATAAAAAACGTCGATTATGTCAATATGCAGTTGTGAAATCAAATGAGGCTGATAGACCATATATTGGAAAAGTGCTTATGATTTTTGAGCATGTTCATTATCAAATAACAAAGAGACTTGCACTTATACACATATACCAAAACGTTTCTGTGGGGTTAACGGGCATTCCATATTGCAATATTAGCGAAAGATGTAATAGCCACGAGATTAACCCATGTACAGTTCTAGAAGTAGTAGATGTTGAAGACCTTCTATGTACGGCAGGCGGATTAACCTCGAATTTAGAGAATATGAACAGGATATATTTCTTTTGGCCCGAAATGAGAAGAATATATTTGCAAATAGGCGAATATGATTACTTTTCCGGCTACGCAGAGTTAAGCTTTCCATAGGTTTATTTATTTTTTCTCTTTTTTAAAATAAAGTGTTTAAGATTAAAAAGTGTCGTATTAATAAACTTTAGTGAAGCTTTTTATAAGATTAAATTATGCGGAAGTTTTTATTAAAATCAGCATCCCCGTCAACTTATTAACTTCCTGCCTTAAATCAATTAAAATAGTGTTAGCGGGAGCTGAACTATTCAACGCTTTCAGTGACCTTTTAATGGCAGTTACAATAGTCATGAAATTCATAACTTTTTGTTGAATAATTCCTGAACATCAAACATTAAATTAACGACTTTTTTGATTCATTCAGTTCTCCGATTGTTTTTTAAGTGTTTTTTCAGAATATTTTCAGAGTTTAATAGTATTTTAAGACTTTTTGGGTTTAATGTGTATGTAGACTAGTAATGAAGTAGTAAAAAGGATGATCTTTATTAATTGAGATTCTGAATAAGTTTTATAATTGATACGGAGTTTCTACTAAAATAAGTGGGACACTGACATTGTATCAATATGTTTATGTTTTGTACTCCGACACCTAAAACAAAAAAAAAAAGTTGCTCCCTGGCGGGCTCGAACCGCCGACCTTCAGATTATGAGACTAACGCTCTACCAACTGAGCCAAGGAAGCGCTCTCTTTGTCAGGCCAGCCAATAGACCAGCGCTTAAACATACTAAGCCTGAGTTTAAACCAGTTAACCCGGGCCGGAGAAAAAGACCAAAGAATCAAGTGGATAAAATAGGTTCTGAATCTAAAAATAAATAAAATAACTTTCTTTTCCTTTTTTAAATCAAAGTATAAGTTCCCTACTGACAAATATCTGGAACACATCAGTTTTCATATTCAGCCTAAGCAATATCGAAGACTGACATTGGTAGCACCAGTTTTATATCACTCAATACCTGTATTTGATAAACCATCTTGTTTTCATACAGTAGCAACGTTTTTCTGGTTTTTGAAAAAGTTGTCATCAAGTTTATTCCTGCGAAGAGCGTGTCTATTTGGTTATAAAGCATACATTTTTTTATATACCTTTCAAGAGGACCGTCTTTACGCCGTATATCTGTATCTTTTGAACCTGTTCAAGAAGATAGTTATTATAATCTAAATCGTCAAGTACTGTACGTGCTATTTCAAAAAATAGTTTTTCAAAAAAAAAAAAAGGGGGAATCTTCGTAATCTTTGTTTTTCCTGTGACGTCAACAAAAATGCCCAACCCCGGAAATCAACCGCAAATGTCTCAGCAAGATGTCAACCAACACCTATGTGCTAGTATGAGTGCAATAGCTAATACTATGGCTAATCTGGGTCAAAGAGTAATGGAGTCATCAACTGGGTCAATGAGTGCAGCCGATAGTCGTATGCCTCAAATCAAGCTGAAGGAACCTAAGGAGTATTCCGGCGCACGTGATGCTATGGCTATAGATGAATGGGTCCGTTCCGTGGAAATGCATCAATCTTTTTTCCAATTAAATGAAGCTCAAACACTGTTATTCGCGACAAGTCATCTTTCAG
>NW_026252578.1:0-27856 GCF_025094135.1 Mucor mucedo | reverse complement strand
TACACCATACTGTCTCGCTCAGCTAACTTATTGTCTTAAAAATAGATTTCCAAGCTATGCCCCAACTTCAAGCCCCCTTTTGCATTCTGCTCAATATCATCGTTGTCAAAAACTATATACGCCTGGCTGACAAGATAGTAAACATACTCTCGCCTTAGGACTCCTCGTTTTTCAGTCGTCTTGCTGATTCTCTGTCTCGCTGTCTCGCTGTCTCACTGTCTCACTGTCTCACTGTCTCACTGTCTCACTGTCTCACCGCGCCAATAGCTCTCTTTAGTAAACATAACTACGAAACGCTGCTTTCTACTTGTTTATTGTATTTGACGTGAACCCCATGGTTATAAAACGATATACTCTTTTACCTCCCCTGATGACTATAGGACCCCAAACAAGTACACGGTAAGGTAAGTTTTATAATTTGGAATGTGTAAATAGATCTAGTGTGTATACGTGTTTTTTTTACAAAATAAAATTTTTTTCATCCCATAAATCCTATTATTAAGCCCATTTGAATACATCTTTTCTATAATTTAATCCAATGATCGTAAAGCATATCTGAATAGATGCTATAATTAATCCAGTAATAAAAAGGAATTCATCATCATCTTGATTATTAAAGCCAATGATGTACGATCATATATAAGATATGACGAATATCAAGCCAGTAATACCAAAGCTATATTATGAATCATCAAAGAAGCAGCCAGTATCATGTCCCCATCTATAAAATTTAGTCCAATGAAACCATGCTATATATCCAGGTATTAAGATAATTAATCCATAAGGACGGTACAGTCTTTACGATAATTAATGCTAAAGGATGGTACAGGTATTACCATAATTAATGCAAAAGGATGGTACAGTCTTTAAGGTAATTAATGCAAAAGGATGGTACAGGTATTACCATAATTAACCAGTCATAACCGGAGTTCCAGGTATTTGTATATTTAACGGAGTCCGGGTATGACCCATCAATTTGAATATTTAACCAGTCATAACTGGTCATAACTGTATGTAAAAAAGTACGAGTGCAGTCCGACCCGCACCATTCCGGTAGACACGGACATCGACATGGATATTCCGGTAGAACTCGAAATCAGGCTAAAGAAGACCAAATATCAGAAGAGGAAGTTCGTACCACTTACTAAAAATAATACAAGGTCAAAGAAGCGGAAACAATAATAACACCACTTTTATCAAACCAATATCATACCACTCGGGATTACTATCTCTTCATCATAAATATTAAACAGGTGCTCAACTTATCAATACATCACCTGTTCATACAATTACTATATTCATTATCACACTATCAATTATCTCAAGTATAAATAACCAACTTGTATCATTAATAAATCATTATCTTTTATTTGACATTAAATACTTCTTTGACTATTCTTTATAATTAACCACTGAGAGTTGAATTATAATATACTTGAAACTTACATTTCCGCTATAGAATTTAACTACTAAATTTGAAACGCAGCCCAAAAAGGAAATTTTCTAGAACAATCCATCCATCTACTAAAAGTACATCGTTAGATTCAACAATACATCTGGAGTATACATCTGAAAACCCCAAAGTCGTATTACCTTTACATCTGAAGATATCCAATTTCCAAGTTTTTCGACATCTTGGACATTCGCTACATTTAAGATGAACAACAATGTTGAAGCCCTCCTGCAGGACCTCAGCTCCGCCATCTCGAATTTAAACTCAAAATTCGACGCCACCTCAGCCCGGTATGAAACCGTGATCCAGGAACTCCGGTCCGAAAACCAACGCCTCAGCGCTGAGATGTCTCGCATTCAGGCCATACTCAAGACCATCCAAGGTGCTACTACCAGTAGTGCTATGGACATTGACACTGCTGCTACCCCAAATGCCCCACGTACACCAGGCACTAACGCTAGCAAATATGCTACTGCCACTCCCATTACCGTTCCCAACAATGGTAATACCACCAGCGTACCTGAAGTACCTACCCCTCGTTCTCATGTGAAACACACGGATAAGCCAGCCAATAGCTGGGTACAAGTCGCTAAGCGCAAGTCCAAAGCTCCCCTTTCCGATCGCAAGCGATCTGCTACTGCCCGTGCCTTTACCTGCCCCTCGTGATGTAACCGCTCCTTCTGGTTATGCATATGTGTACATTCCACGTTCACGTAATCTTAATCGTCGTGATGTTCGTCACCGATTTGCATTATTGGGTATTGAAACCGCCCGTGTGATTGATATCTCCTTCCCTGCTCGATCTGTCATTGGTATCTTGATTCACCAAGAATACCTCAGCACTTTCACAGCTGTCCTTGCTGACTGTAAAGTCAAATTTATTGAGGATTTTAACCTCTACTGACGCCACTCATGTCGCTGATCCCAAGTACGCAGATATGCCAGCCCCACAACGCTCACGTCCTTGCTGCTGCCCTACAACAGGATAGATGCTACACCACGCTTAACTTTGTTAGAGAATACTTGGTCCCAAGCGTTAGTAAATTTTTTGTTGAACAAGGATGGATTAGTGACGCTCTGGCCCAAGAGCGTAGTACATCAAAGACTCCCTCGACCCATCAAAAAATCTCGTGACGAAAGTTACCGTGGTTTTGCTGCCGAAGCCTTCTTGAATGCCACCGGTGATGGTGATGCTGAAATGGGCGAAGAATTTTGTGAAAATGCATATGGAACGGATACCGACAGTGACGAAGAAACACCTGGCTCTCCTGCATCAACTCAACCTGAACAAACGTCTCATCAACGTAGTTCTCAATGAGTGAGGAACCTACCAGTAACAATATAACCATCGGTCTCTGGAACGACAATGGTTTAACCGCAACCAAAGTTTCAGAACTTCCTCTCCTTTTGTCACTCATTTACCGTCATCTTCATTACCGAATCCAAACTCACCGCTCCTTCTCGTCTACATGATACTGAGGGCTGGACGCAATTTCATCTCTATGGCCCTCCTGTTTATGTAAATCCCACATATAACAGAGGTTCTCAAGGGGTGGTTGCTTTGGTTAACCCCCACTTTCCGGTCACAGTCACTCATCTCCTCTCACCAAATCCATACACACTCTCTCTCCAATTTGGCAAATTGTGTATCTCCTGTCTTTACCTTCTGCCCTCCTTATCTCTCCCTCAAGTCTTTGCCACCCTTGATACTATACCCTTACAGCAGGATTCGATCCTTTGTGGTGATTTTAACGCACGTTTCCATCATTTCACTGGTGACACTGATCGCAACGTAAGAGGTACCCGTCTCCAGTCCTGGTGTGAGGACCATGATCTTACTATTCTCAATGCTACTATGGCCCACGGCGACGAAACATTTACCAGAATGGTTGAAGGCCAACAACAGAAAATATAATTGATTTATTTATAACAAATAATCTAACTATTTTACAGAATCCTTCCATGTTTGTTGACAAAGACCTCGTACTTGGGTCTGACCATTGCGTCCTATCACTTACCTTTGATCTTGAAGTTGATTCTGTAGCTGGTGTTATACCCGATGCTGTACCTCCTCGACGATTATGGAACCTTACCAAATTACTGGAACCTAAAGTCAGTGAGCTGTATACTCGCCACTTCGTCCAAAATGCCAAAGAACTATTTGACTCACTAGACTATACCCACCAACAGCTTCGGCAATGCCCTGAACATGCAGAAAAACCCGATATGGACGCTTTGAACGATACGCTCTGCTCTGCTATCTATTCGGCTCTCGACAATACTGTAGGAAATAGAAAGTCTAGACCAGCAACATGGCATAACTATTGTACACCTGCACTCCAAGTAGTAGCGTCTATTAGGAACAATTGATACCGTCGTTGGCGTAATGCTAATGGTGTCGACAAAGTTTTCTGCTGGATTAAATACCAGGTGGCTAAAAAGAACCTCTGTAGAGATATACTGACTGCCAAGCGTCTTTCGTAGCGTGACTACTAAAACTCAATGGACACTGATTTCAACAAAGCGATCTCTACAATTAAGAATCAGAAACGTAATCGTGAAAGCTCTGGTACTTTTACCCACCCCGAGGGTCCTGCTGCTGCTTCTACTGCCATTGTCAATCATTTTGCACAGGTATATAATGGTCATTTACTTCTATCACCACGCCCTACTTTTTCTTTATTTAGCGAAAACGAACTACCTCATCCATCTCCCATCGAGGAATCTGATGCTGGTATGTTTAAAGCTGATCAGATTGAAGAGGTCATAAACTGGCTACCACGTCGTAAGGCTCCAGGTGTTGATCATTTACGGGCTGAAATGCTTGTTCCTCTTTGGTACTTTCTGGGTCTACTCCTGTCTCGTTTTTTCAAAATATGCTGCTTCTGGTCTGACACCCCCAAGCAATGGCGTCATGCTCAAGTTTTCCCAATCTTCAAAAAAGGCGACCCGGCCCAAGCTTTCAACTACCGGCCTATCTCTCTTACGTCTATTATACGGAAACTATTTGAGATGGTTCTTAAACACACCGTTAAAAAATACTCACCCCGTATTGACGTGGCCCAAGGAGGATTTAAAAGCCGCCACTCGGCCCTGGATCAAGCTCTATGTTCGCACGACCTCATCCAAGACTACTATCATAGTCACCATGATCGATACCCAGTCGTTGCATTCCTGGACATTGCCACTGCATATGACTCTGTTGATCGTACCATCATCTGGAAAGCTCTTCGTGAAAACGGTATGCCTATTCCACTTCTTGGTCTACTGCAAAACCTGTTCGATCAGGTCTCGATATCTGTCTTAATTGGTAATGCCACCTCTACTGCGTTCTCTCCGGCCACTGGCGTGTTACAAGGTTCTGTACTTAGTCCGATGCTATATTATATATTCATCAATTCACTACCAGTCCAACTACGTGATTTTTCCTCGCCCCTCACCACACGTGTTAAGGTCCCGTCATCCTCCACCTGGGAAAGCTCTTCTGAAAGCGATAATTTTGAAATAACTCCCATTAACTCACTATTATTTGCTGACGATGTTGCAATTATAGGCACACGTTTTGAAGTACAGGATATGTTAAACTCTGCTGCTGCTCATTCACGCCATCTCGGTTACCGTTGGAAGCCTGAGAAATGTGCTGTCATCAACCATCCTTCTGACCGGATCGTTGCTGTCAACCCTCGCCCTCCCCTCAGCCTGTACGGTGTTGCTCTCCCGCAGGTCCAAAACTTTGTGTACCTAGGGGTTCCTTTCAGCTTGCGAGGTATCGATAATAAACTGTTGACCACACAACGCGCCAAAGGTACCATTGGAGCTATGGCTACTCTCCACCGGATGGGGGCAAATCGCTCTGGTTTCTCGCTGATGCTTAGCTCCCGCTTGTACAAGAAGTTTGTTCGCCCAAAATTTGAATACGGCCTCGCCATGGCCGATCTTAAAGCAATTGAAAAACTACAAGATCGTTGCCTACGGCTCATGGTTGGTGGTCAACCTATCTCGTCTACTGCAGCACTTAAATTAATTACTAATATACCGTCAGTCTCCTGGCGTATTGATGTGTTAATTACCAAATTCTGTATTCGTACATGTTACCTCCCTGAGGACTGTCTCCTGAAGCTCTTGGACACTACCCTACAAACATGGTCCCGTCTAGCATGCCACTTAAAACAAAACCGTCTCTTTGCCAGCCTACCTCCTGATCCTACAAGTCTTAGCTCGGCCAAACTCAACACACTTCTCCAATTGGATAGACAATCACTGCACTCCACACTAATGCAAAATAATCCCTTGGTTCTGTCGAAGGCCTGTCGAAGGCCTGTCGACCTAAAGTATCGGTTGATCCTATTTTGTATCTTCCCGCTTCTCGTACTGACCGTAGTCGATTAATTCGATGGCGTATAGGCTGGCTCCCAGGTAGACCTCACGACTGTGTTTGCAACCGTGACCATACGGCTCGACGGCATTTTTCTGTTGGTTAACGTAACGCCATTCCTGGGTCGCTCTTCGACTCGCTTCCCCACCCACTACCAAACGTCCACATCATTGACCATACTATTAGCCTGCTCCCAATCAAAACAACAACTTTCAGTAAGTACTGGCCCGCCCTCCTGGAACGTCTCTGGTACATTGAGTGCAATGTCGCTCCTGACACTTGTTTCCCTAAAGATGTTGAATTTGGTTTAAAATGGCGTGAACATTGTTCTCGTCTCTCCTCCCGCTCAACTGTCTCTGAACAGAACTAGACTTCGCATATTGCTTTCACCATCTCACTATTACAATCAAACAATTTAGATGAGCCGGGTTCAGATGTGTTGTTGAATTCTCAGTAAGTCACTGCCCCCAACCAACTCCTCTTTCCTTTTTTTATATCTTTGCTGCAGCTGCCCTTCCGCAGCTGAATATATTTTTCTTCGTTATTTCTTTCCAAAATCTTCGGAGTACAAATAATGGTAAATTTAACCGCCTGCATAAACTCTTGTAATGTTGGGCGGGAATTGACAGTCTCTGATCGTAAGATGTTGATGAGAGATAGATTTAGACGTGTTTCAGGCTGTAGCTTGAATTGAGGTACGTTTTCTATCGTGTATTCTAACGGATCACGTCACAATAAAGTCGAAGTTTCTGATTTATGTCTTAGTTTAATCCCTTTTGAGTCAAACTGGCTTATCCTGCGCTTTATTCTGAAAAGGCTAATAACGACCAAAAATTATAAAATGGAAAGAACTATTGTTTTATTATTGCTGTGTAATTCGTTAATAAACTCAATTGAGTTACACAAAAGATCTTTTAGCTAAGCTCAAATTCTTCACACTCTTATATAATAAACAAAAATTTTCAACTCGGCCATCTTTCCTTTCTCTGCTTGTAAACCTCAGATGTGCAGTTTATCCTACGTAATAATTCAACACGTGATAATCACGTGAACATATTCTTATTGGTCAGGAGAGTACTCTTCAAAGTACAAGTACAAAATAAAGTATGAGATAAAAGATACTGTTTTATTTAAAATATGATGGGGATATTTATACTATCTAGTTTGGCTGTTATTTCATATATACGTAATTGTTTTATAAACTAAAGTAGTTTATAACTTTGTCTTGTTGGTCTTATGACATATAGCTTTATTTTCTTAGTTGGTCTTGTCTTATTTAATTTTGGTTTGAATCTTCTTTTCGGTCGCGTGAGCTCCATTACGTCATAATAATTCTCGGTACCGGATTCTTGGACAGGAACTATTTCATTGGCTGGATGAATGCTGACATTAACCCCCCCTAGGCTCTGAGTTTGTCGTCCCTGAACACTGGAAGATGGAGAGCCTACCAACTTAGAAGCAGTACCAGATATATCATCCATGGTTTCATCAATATCAGGAGAAAAAGCCGTGTTATTTGCAGATTCAATCAACTTGGTCATTGTTGTATCGGTTAAACTATCATTGTTGTTTGCAATTTGAAGACTTATTACTGGACTTGAGGTTTTTATAGTTGTTGCAGGAAGAGGAGGTACGTCAGAGAAACTTTTTGCCGTGGATTGATCTTTAATCTGTGGAGTAGGTTCAATAGGAGCAATAAAATCAGTGACGTCGTTTTCAGCCGTGGGTGGTAAAATAATTTTTGGTTGCAGGACCTGGTTGCCAGATTCTTTCTCAAAGTTTCGCCATTCTCTTCTTGTTTCAGTGGGATTAAACCAAGGCTCATCCGGCATTGGACCATTAGCAGCTTTAAGGCGATCGACATGAACTAGTGATTTTAACGGTTCGCCGGCGATAGTTTCCAACTTGTACGTACCATAATCCGGGAAGCTCTTGACTACCATGTAAGGACCTTTAAACGTGGGTTCCAAACCGTACTTGCCTTCATTAGTCAACATTACCATGTCACCGACCTCAAACGAAATAGGTTTAATCGCAGCATCCCAACGAACTTTATCTTTCTCAGCCATAGCTTTCATGCGAAATTCGGCAGCGGCACGGTCTTGAACAAGGGCAGCTAATTCGCGAGAAGTTAGATCGGCAACGGTACGAGGATCGTTAAACACCGTAGAGTCAATATATAGGCGCATAACATCACCAGCTAATTTAGGCTGACAACCATATGTGAGATAGTAAGGGCTAAAACCTGTAGTAGAGTGAAAACGAATTCGACACGCCCAAAGAGCAGCATGGACAAAGTCGTCCCAACAATGAATAGCACCATTGGTAAAGTTTTGTAGCATAGGTTTAATAATACCGTTGAATTGTTCGACCTTTGAATTTGTACGCGGATGGTAAGCACTTGTCAGTTTATGATTGATTAACACACGTTTCTGATATTCTTTCACCAGTAGACTACAGAAATTTGATCCTCTGTCCGTGACCAGTTAGAAAAAGTGCCAGCGTTCATTACTATCTTTTCGTAAAGAAAATCAGCAACATTCTCAGCAGAGGCAACAGGCATAACTCGGGCCACACACCAATTTGTTGCGTAATCAACACCAATAAGCATCCATCGATTTCCTTTGGTCGATGTTGGTAAGTCCAAAAATTCTAAGTGCCAACGATAAAATGCTGAAGGAACTTTTAAAGGGTGCATTACGTCCTTATGGATAAGACCTTTTCGGCTGTTCAGTTGACAAGAAGGGCAGAGCTTTAACCAGTCGATAATGTCTTGCTTCATACCTGGCCACCAAAATCGCGTTTGCATATAGTGTAGTGTGGTTTTTATACCTGCATGACCTAGGGATTCATGATATCTTGCCAGTTTATCCGCACGTTCTTCAAAAGGGAGGTAAGGAACCTTATGAGTCTTGTCATCTTTTGGATGTTTAACGTGTCTATAAATAGCGATTTGAAGAAGTACTGAAGTTATTCTGTTCTTTGTTTAACAAGTTGTTAATCTCCTGTGATTTTACCTTATCCCGTGACAGTAACGGTAATGGCCAATCCGCACGAACCAAAGGAGGTAATGTATTCCAAGCAGCATACAACATATCAGGCTCTAACGACTCTTCTTCAGGTGCCATATCTTCGGAAGCATAATTCATACGAGAGAGAACATCCCCAATTTTATTACCTTTACCAGCCTTATAGACGATAGTAGGACCCTTGGCTTCAATTTAATTAATCCATCTGACTAAACGACTTGGCAGGTTTTCCTTTGTTCGAAAATATTGAAGTGACATGTGATCAGAGTATACTGTATATCCAGCAGGACAACCATCAACGTAACAGCGCTATTTCTTTAATGCATGAATGATACCTAAAAGTTCCTTTCCCTGAGCAGGCATACGAAACAGAGAGGGTGCCAAGGTAAAGTTGGGTCATTGTCAGGTCGATATAAGACAGCTCCACATCCATGGTCAGACCCATCAACTTCAATCTGGAAAGGTTTGTTCATATCAACAATTTTCAGGACAGGATTAGACATCAACACCTTTTTCAGAGTATCGAAACTGGTTTGGCATTCAGGACTCCATATAATAGGACGCTTTTCATGACCAGTGCCAAGAGTAAGATCAGTGAGAGGTGCTGCAATAGAAGCAAAGTTTTTAATAAATCGCTTGTAAAATTGTGCAAACCCAATAAACTGTCGGAATTCTTGAACGTTGGTTAATTTTGGCCATTTTTCTAAAAATTCCAGCTTCTCCGGGCTTGGTTTTACGCCATTACGGGAGACATGGAAACCAAACAAAAGTCAATTCCTTTTTACCAAAATTACATTTCTTGAGATTCACAATGACCTGCTCCTTCTTGAGTATTTCCAGGACATGTCGAACATGTTTTTTATGGTCTTCTAACGAGTCACTCCAAATAAGGATATCGTCCAAATAAACTAGTGCAAATTTATCCAAACAGTCAGCGAGGACATTATTTATGAGTCTTTGAAAAGTAGGTAGTGCATTTGACAGGCCAAAGGGTAGAACTAGAAAAGCGAATTTTCCATACCGGGTGTTGAAGGCTGTTTTGTCTACATCTTCGTCTGCGATTCGCAGTTGGTGATATCCAGATTTCAAATCAATACTTATGAAATATGTTGCGCCTGATAGTCGTTCTAGACATTCATCTGGACGGGGTATACTCGGGGAGTCTCTAAATGTTAATTTATTCAACGCTCTGTAATCAATGCACATTCCGAGTTTACCAGGTTCCTTTGATCTAGGTTCAGGTTTATTTCGCACAAATAATACAAGAACCCCCAGGGTAAACTGCTTGGTTTGGTTAGTCCCAATGCCAGTAGTTCTTGAATCTGCTTCTTTAGTTCGTCCAGTTCTAAAGGTGACATTTTAAATGGAAGTCTTGAGATGGGCCTTGCATTACCTGTATTGATAATGTGCTCGATACCGCGATCGGGAGGTAATCCAGGTAAGTCAGTCTTGAATACTTCACTAGAACCTTGAATTAAAGAGTCCCAGTATTTGTCATCATCGGTGCGATTTAACGCCATATCATTTGGAGAACCAACATCCCGTATACAAAGCAAAAATCCATTCGCAACCTTCTTTAGATATCGGTCAGCTTGCTTGTGGGAAATTAAATAACTAAGATCAGATACAGAAGTGAGTGACGAATGATTATAATATGCATTTGTTTGTGGCTTTAATAATGTACTTCCCTGATTGATAGACCAAGTATCGGCATCCCAATCTGGTTTAGGTTTTTCTCGTTTAAGCCATGATCGTCCCAGAATGAGATCAAATTTGGTTGGAAATACGTAAATATGATATACGAATGACAGTTGGATACAGAATGCTATACCACTGAGTTACGATATCACCGATCGAGAAGAGAAAGTTCTCCGATCAAATCACAAATTATAAGAAAGATAAACTTAATATTAATAGTTCTCTCAATAGATTAGCTACCCAGAGAGAGAATAGAACAGCTATTAATATAAATGGTTCATTTACTAATATATTGAAATAATTATACTGCAGATAAAGAGTATGAAGAAATAGTGTATGAATTAATGGATACCTAGCTTCTACAACCAAATATACAAATATCGATAAGACATTTTATATTTGGGATCGTAATTTATTCATTACAAAGATAATGAACAAATGATCAACTATTATGCTCTATTGCCAATTACACTTGACAAACAAGTATGCATCTTTTACAGAAACCGTTGCATGATCTGATAAATAAGTGTCTCGTAAAACTAAAGATTTATTAGAATACTCATGCTCCCGATCCACTGATATGGGACAACGTTAACTGGAAACAACTCTAGCGAGAAGTATCCATTTAACCCAAGGCGGGAAAAAAAGTATAGATCTATTCCAAAACCAGAAAGGTTGACTTATCGTTAAAACTCAGGAGAGTTGTGCAATATAAAAAGGATCAATTATTTCATAGCAGCAGAGTTCTTTTAGTCTATTTATACCTCTAATAAAAATATACTTTTATCTCATTACTTTTCTATGTAATACTTTGTCAAATACCACAGTAATTACAATTAATGTAAAAGATATAGAAGGCCGTCAAAAAGCCAGAATGTTAATAAACTTCATCTTAATTTTATCTCTAAATTTCAGACCTGTGTATAGTTTCGTATACTATTGGTTTCTCGCGTAATTAAATTATTTCTATTAGCCGTCCAATAACGTAAGTGTACTATTGCAAAAATGGACCGTTTTGTTGTATGCGAGCTGTAAATACACCTTAGCTAAGGTAATACGCTTGTGCTACGACGATTGAAGTATTCTCACTGCTGTCATATTTATCATATGTCAGCTGGTAATTTCAGAGTTCACGTAACACCAAATGCCTATTCAAGTACGGGTTGTTTATTATATTCTCCTTACTGCTCCTTGCGGGTTTATTGACAGCTTGAACAATATTTGGATATAATCTACCCACGATGGCAGGGTCCCGCTTGTAGTTTTAGTTGTATTCATTATGTATAAAAGAAATCATTATTTTTATGTTCAATAAAATTTAGTTCCTTTTTGCAATCTGGTTAATACTTTGTCTTATTTTCTATTTTGGATTTTTGGATTTTTCATTTTTTTTAACCACTTGTTATAACTAAACTTTATCGTTCATAAACTTAAATGTCTACTTTGTTACCTACTAGCAATGGATCTGCTGATTCTGGTGGAGATCGTGATACCCAGGATGCAAGGGATGTGCTTCTGACTAATGTTGGTGTTGAAGACTCGGTGGATGATGATGATGGTTCTGCTCATTCAGACATGGAAGATATTGAGACAACTTTTGATCAATCTACTAATTTGGCTGCTGATCTACCTGGAGTTGCGGTGAACGGTGCTGTGGATGATGGCTATATTAATGATATGAAAATTTCTATTTCATTGGCTAAAGCTGAAATTAGACAGCTATCATTGTATGTGTCTTCGGCTCCTGAAAGTGACTCTTCTTTAAGAAACAAGCGAATCCGTTTGAATAGGCGTACAGAAGATCTTGCTATGATGAATAAGGCGTATTTGTGTGGTGAAGAAGCTAATGAAACGACAATCAAGCATGCGCAAGTTTCTAAAGTTGTACCAAGAAATTTACCTCTTTTTCGCTGGGAAGGTTTGGCTGCTGCTGGACCGGAAGGTCATGTTTTTGTGGATGTGAAAACCTGTCTCATGAACTTCGTGGATGTCATGAACAGTCATGGTTTAGACTTAAACGATAATTATCTCAGGCTTCTACCTCCTCTGTTATTTGGTACTACTCGTATTTGGCACGAAGACTACATCAACAAGTTTAAATCTGCATATCAACGGGTTCCTAACTGGCAAGAATTCTCTGTGGCAATCCAGGAAAGATACGGTCTTAACGCCCAAGAAGAACGAAACAACTGTGCTCGGGAGTTAAACATCATTACTATGTTACCCACGGAAAACATGGAAGCATTCATTGATCGTTTTAACAGCTTGCGTAGACGTGCGGTGGATCAAGTCTTGCCTGACTCATTGTTGGTGGAACGTTTTCTTTCTGCTATCCCCATTACCCTATCTAATCAAGTCACTGTAGCATCTGCGACATTAGCCACGTACAAACAGAATGATGTCGATATTATTGCTGCTTTGGCAAGAAGTTTTTTTAATCGCTTGGCTCGTCAAGAAAGAGCTGCTGCTGCTGCCCGTGCTAACATTCATCCTGGTGAAGCTCCTCGTGCCCCGAAGAGAACAGCTGCCGCTATAAACAACAATGAACATCTTCATCAAGATTCTCTTTTATCAAGACATGCTCCTGGTAACTCGTCTATAAATAATTCTACAATTATGGCTCCGGCCCCATCTCGTGCTTTTTCTACTCCTCGTCCCCGGACAAGAACTGAAAAATATTGCAGCTTTCATCGAGCTAATACTCACAACACTGCTGACTGCCGAGCTGCTAACGCTCAGAGCAACGAGCAAGCGCCTTCTGGTATTGAAGACAGGAAATGCTACACTTGTGGTGTGTCTGGCTGGACAAGAGCTCACGTATGCAATACTGCTCGTAGAGAAGAGATTACGCCAGGACAAGAATACAATTTTGGTGCTATGAGTTTCGGGTCTGAAAGAATCGTCGGTAACAATTACGCAGCTGATGCTGTTGCTACTGCTGAGCATGCTGCTACAATCGGTGCGTCTAATGCTTGGGCGAATGTGAACAATACCGCTGGAACTATACTTCAGCATGCATCATCTTCCGCAGGTGATAGGGCTCATATTACAGCCGATGCTAGAGAATTGGCTCTTTGGGCACAGCAATGTAAGTTTCATAGTGTATTTAGTCTGCCTCCAGATAACAAATCTAACATGATTATTATTCCTGTTATTATACAAAATATTAGAACTTATGCTATTATTGATACGGGTGCTACGTTCAGCATGATCTCTCCTTCCTTTGCTTCTTTTTTGGGCGATTCTATTGTCATTACTCCTTCTTCGGGAACCGTGCAGTTAGGCCATGTCAATAATTTTTGTGATAGAAAAGGAAACGTATCAATAAATATATTTTACAATAACAAAGCTTTCATTCATAAATTCGAAATTTTTGACTTTTTTAAGACTCATAATAACAGGCATATTCCAGCTTTAATTGGTATGGATTTATTTCATCAATTACGTATTGGGATAACGGGCCTAGCTATATCACATTTTGATTTGCAAAATAATAATCCATTTCCACCTTCCCCTGTTGATCCTATCTCTAAACCTAATAACAGTCCTTTCGGAACTCAAGTAGAACGAGATATCATGCTTTCAGTATTAAATCCTTTGTTGCAGAATAATGCCAAGATTGATATGAAAAACACTTTTTGTAATCTACCGGGAGCAGTTATCCATTTAAATACTAAACCGGGTTGTATTGCATTTAAGAAACAATATCCTTTACCTTTCGCATATGAAGATGCCGTCCGTAAGCAAATTACTACCTGGTTGAATGAGGGTGTTATCGAAGTTGCTACTTCACACACCGGATTCAATGCTCCATTACTCGTTGTCGGACGAAAAAATGCAGATGGTATCTTTACCTTTGATAAAATAAGATTAGTTACTGATGTACGTAATTTGAACTCTATCCTTACCGTAACAGATACTCAAAGTTACCCATTAATCAACGAAATTATGAGCCGAATCGGTGGTGCGAAAATTCATACAATTATTGATATCAAATCTTGTTTCAACAGTTTCCTTGTTGCAGGCTGAAGATCGTCATAAATTATCATTCACTTGCCCATACACTAACCGACAATATCGTTTTGTCAAAATGTGTTTTGGTGTATCGTTTGTGGGCAATTTAGTTCAACGAGTATTACAAGAATTATTTGCTGATCTTCCCTACATTCAAGTTTACGTAGATGACTTAACAATTAGCACGGATGGTCCACTTCCACATCATACCAGTTGTGTTGCAGAAGTATTACGTCGGTTGACAGCTGCAAATTTAGTAATTGCACCTGATAAAGTGGTTTTAGCTCAGACTAGTATCCATTTATTAGGGTGGTCCATTGTTGAAGGTGGTGGTCTAATCCCGGATCATCGCAAAGTAAACACAGCTTCCGAATTCCAAATTCCCACAACTACGAAGAAATTACAATCGTATCTTGGCTATATGAATTTCTTTCGAGCCTCTATTCCTATGTATGCCCATATTAGTGATAAACTTGATAAATTACGTAATGTAAAAGACTTACAAGCTGCGTGGACAGAGGAACATACCACTGCTTTCAAGAACATGAAAATCGCTCTATCCTCAGCTCCATTAATTCATCGTGTCGATTATCAATACCCGTTACACGTTGCCACAGATGCATCTAACACTGGTATTTCCGGTGTTTTATATATGTTGGTCAATACAGAAAAACGTTTTGTTGCTATGGCCAGTCGTGCATTAACTACAGTAGAATCATATTACAGCACTACACGTCGTGAATTACTTGCTATCATTTTTTGTTTTCAACGATTTAATAAATGGCTTGTCCAAAAGCATTTTACATTACATACAGATCATCGATCGCTTATATACCTTCACAGTCAAGAAGTGCCTAACCACTTGTTGCTAACGTATTATGAAGCCTTGTTTAGTTTATCGTATGATGTTGTTCATTTGCCAGGTCATTTGAATGACATTGCTGATGCTGGTAGTCGTTTATTTACGGAGGATTATCATTTGGAGGGGGGAAAGTTAGTGGATGAAACACAATCTTCATTTATCCTCAAACGTAAATCAAAACAAGATAAGCCGCAGGAATATCAGTCACATTCTTCTAAATTTCCTAAAATGCAATACAAAATAAACAAGAGAAAAGCAGCTCCACAGCTTAACATATCTTCTACATTTTATAAAAAAGCAATGCAAAATTATGGAAAGGAATATATACTTAACGTAAGAAAACAATCTGAATATAACGCAAAAGACATATTACCGATGAGTACACATACCTCTGGAAGTAACAACGTACCTCTTATTAGTCGATCTATTCAATTCGCAGATTATATAACACCACCTTTGAGAGAACGAGATGACATTATAAACAAAGCTCATTTCTTAGGGCATTTTGGTATTAATGCTGTAGAGAATACAATACATAATGACTATCAGCTACATTGGACAAATATGAGAGACGACATACAACGTATTATATCAAACTGTGACGCCTGTGCTCGTTTCAATATAGCTAAAGTTGGGTACCATCCCTTTCGAAGTGTAGCACCTGATCAACCACTCGATCATTGGAGTATGGATCTAGGTACATTCAATACTACGTCTGCCAGTGGAAATAATTATATGTTGGTGATGATTGATCACTTTAGTCGCTTTACTATATTACGAGCTCTGCCAGATAAAACAAGTTTAACAATTGCAAAAGAATTGCTCAATATCTTTTGTTTATTTTCATTCCCACGTGTGTTGACACATGACGGAGGCTCTGAATTTGTAAATGAAATTGTATCACAATTAGTTTTAATGAGCGGCATCGATCGAAGATTATCATTACCATATACTCCACAAGGGAATTCAGTGTGTGAAAGATTTGTTGGGATTGCTAAATCCAGCATAGTTAAATTATTAAACGGAAAGAATGACGACTGGGATCTATATCTGAATCCGGTACAACTTGCTATGAACATTAAATACTCCAACTTACACAAGTCTCGACCTTACACTATGGTTTTTAATAGACAACCTAATGATTTTAAAGATTATTCGAATGACGTTCCTACATTATCTTTAGAAACAGCTGACACAAAAAAGATTCGTGAAAGGTTACTATTTGCTCAAAATGTTGTTATACCTTTAATTGCAGAACGTATAAAGAAGACACAACTTGACGATCATACTCGATTTGAAAAAACACATAAAATCATTAGAGACATGTATCCTATCGGAACTAAAGTTATGATCATAAATGTACATCGTAGTGCTAAAACACAAGAAAGATATACTGGTCCTTTTATAATCAAAGGATATACAAAAAATAAGTCATATATATTAGAAGACCCTGCTGGTAATCTGTTATCTAGAGACGTACCAACACAGCAAATTAAAAAAATTCATGATAATAAACCTTCCCAGAATGAGCCAGCCGATGGTCATTATGAAGTACAGGCTATTAAAGCTCATAGAGGAACTCCTAATAATTATGAATACTTAGTACATTGGTTAGGATACAATGACCCTAAAGATGATACTTGGCAATCCGCGAATGACTTTGATTCTAAACTACATATTGAATTATATTGGGCTAGACGTAATGCCGGAAATAATGTCAATACTTTACCTGTAACAGTTAATAATACTATCCGTAAAAGAGCTACACGTGATAAACATAGTAACGAGAATGCTCGTATTCTCACTAGATCTCAGAAATTGCTTATATCTCAACAGCATTCTAAGTAATTGATGATACCTTTTCCCAAACTCTACTTTTTACCTTATAAAGGTTTTTTATAATATTATGGGTTTTTAACGGTGCAAATCATTACTACGATCCTTTCTTTTATTTTCTTATTTTTATTATTTTCTTTTTATTGCATATGAAACAACTACCATTAAGAACTGCGAAACACGTACACTCTAAAATACTTTCAATCTGGTTGGGGGTAATGTTGTATGCGAGCTGTAAATACACCTTAGCTAAGGTAATACGCTTGTGCTACGACGATTGAAGTATTCTCACTGCTGTCATATTTATCATATGTCAGCTGGTAATTTCAGAGTTCACGTAACACCAAATGCCTATTCAAGTACGGGTTGTTTATTATATTCTCCTTACTGCTCCTTGCGGGTTTATTGACAGCTTGAACAATATTTGGATATAATCTACCCACGATGGCAGGGTCCCGCTTGTAGTTTTAGTTGTATTCATTATGTATAAAAGAAATCATTATTTTTATGTTCAATAAAATTTAGTTCCTTTTTTGCAATCTGGTTAATACTTTGTCTTATTTTCTATTTTGGATTTTTGGATTTTTCACGTTTGTCGAAATACATTTACATGAATATTTATTTGCTGGGTATTATAGTCTGCTGCTACCTATCATTGATTGCCTTATTATTATTTGAGAACACTACCCATTGTCCTACCAACGATAACCCGAAAAACAAACATATTCATATCACATTTTGGAGACCTCGCCGTGATCTTTTAAAGGCGAGGCTGCTGTGTCTGGGGACTACTACGCCGGTAATAAGCGGTTTTATAGGGATTTCAATTACCTGAAGGCTTAATAAATCGTTCTTTTGTTACTCTTCCTTGAATATAATCTAACTCCCCAAAGTCTTATGGAAAGTATTAGATATCGCGCGAATCGGGGTTCTAAAAAGGACTCAATTTTATTAGGTTTCAAGTTTTACGACTTTATATTGACGATGTGGGTGGGCATAGGGATAGGCATGTGAAAGGTGACGTAAAGGGGATATAATCTCAAATTGGTTCCAAAACGTTTGATCGATTGTTCGTTCTTACTTGTTCCTTAACCTCTCTACGTGACTCGTGCTACCATATCACACTACAACCCTTTAGTCATAAGAGGGCACCTTCTTTGCATAAAAATTTAAGTCAAGTGCTAATCTGGTTCGAGCTTTATACATTTTCATTTGATTCGCGTGGAACGGGAATGGAAGCCGCATTACATCATCGTTCACCTTGTACACATCATGTCCAACAGCTTTCTCAATCCTAAAAGGACCAATCCACCTAGTCAAAAGAGGCTCGGTACCATCTCGAAGTCGCTGTAAAACCATGACCAAATCTACTGGGTGATATTTTATTATGACAATCTTCTTATTATACCTATCGAACATCTTTACTTTGTATTTCGTAATATTCTATTTGGCTTGAGGGATCATTCGTAGTGTTACTTCTGCAATATCATGTATGCGCATCAATATGTACTCTTCAGACAGCTCTTCGTTTTGCCCTTTATCGAACAACTCTTCTTCTACTTCGGTTATTCCTCGAGGTACTCTACCAAAAGTAAGGAAGAAAGCAGAATATCCATGGTCGCTTCGAACAATTGTTCTCATGACATATAACGCCACAGGTAACCACGAACGCCAATCTTGAGTGTAGACCATAGTGAACATTTGCATAATACTTTTTAGAACACTATTTGCTTTTTCGACTTTTCCTTGTCCTTGAGGATGGTACGGTACACCATATCTCAATTGAACTCCATAAGAACTCATCATCAAAGCCATAACCTATTCAGCGTTAAAGTGCTTACCATTATCCATATGAACTTGCACCATCAAACCATGTGTATAGATCCACTCGAAAAGAGCTAGGCAAGTGAAACTCGCGCTTTGAGTTGGAGTAGGCTTACAGTCAGTCCATCCTGTGAACCTATCTATCATTACTAACGCCGAATTATTACCTTGGGCCGTCAATGGTAGATATATATAATCGATCGACACATGGGAGAATGGACCTTCTTGAGATTTTAAATTGACGGTTAGTGGGACCGGTGGATTCCTGGTCCAGAACTCTGACATATTTGGCATGAAGTAACATACAGTATCTCCTAATCGTATCAAAATATTCTGACCAGTATTACTTCTCTATGATGGAATCAAAGGTTCGAATGACCCCTTGATGACCAGCGAGTAGGTGGTCGTGGTTTTCTTTTAAAACTTGTAATATTTCATTTTGTTGTATTACTTTTCTTCTCTTAAAACTGCTGTTAGCCTTCTTGTACAAGATTCCTCCGATGACCTCAAAGGACCTCGCTTTATTCCTGATGGATTTTCTCTTCCTATCTGACATATTCATAGGCAGCTCCCATCTGGTCAACTAGCTTATCAGTTGAGTATATTCTTCTTTAGTCATGCCGTCTGTATTATTGTATATGTTTTCTTTGGCCATTTTTGCTACTTTCTTATTGTATACCGGTTCTTCATAATCACGACCATGTTTAACTCCATTTAATGGTAAATGATAGTCTTCCATAATTTCTTCCAATTCCGGACCTGTAGATAATTCAGGCTTGAGACGGGATAACGCATCCGCGTTGCCATTTAATTTACCAGGACGATATGTTGTGTTTCAAGGTAAGGTTTAAATTATAAAAAGACTATAGGAGTAGTTTGAGACTGTTTATAAGATTGTCCTTTATTAAGAAATGAAATATACGAGTATTTATATAAAAGACTGTCTGCTGTGTTCATATCTCTAGTGCTAGCTTGAAGTTATCATTGATTTACCAAAAATGTATATGATTATTACATAGTCACTAATTTAGTCTTCTTCTAATAAATGTTAAGTCTTCTTAACTCTCTTTGCTTTAAACTAAATTTTAAGTATTTCTCAGACGTACTAAATTAGACTTGTGATGTAATATCCTTATAGTTCTTACTATGACATTTATTGTTAAGCTTATATCACAAATGGTATCAGCATGGATAAACCTTTGTTAGCTCTAATATGGCTATAGCCTTGCTAGATCACCACACGATACACTATGTCAAAATCATATGCCAATAAAGATGCTTGCCATCGAACTACCTTCGCAGATGGCTCCTCATTAAATTTGATTAGATATTGTAAACTCTTCTGATCTGTATATACTACGAATTTTTAACCGATCAGATATGCCGTAAAAAGATGAATGAAATACACAATCGCCATAAATTCCTTCTCGTAGATACTGGTACGTTTCTCAGTCTCTGACAATGCTTTACTACCATAGTTCACTGGACGAACATGACCTTCACGCCCTTCAACCTCTTGAGATAGGACACCACCAATAGCAACATTTGATGCATCAGTCAATAAAATAAAAGGCTTATCAAAACGTGGATGAATCAGGACATCGTCACTCATCAATAATTGTTTACATTTCTGAAAAGCATTCTCTTGATCCGCTCCTCAATTAAACAACACATTTTTCTTTTTCAAATAGCTTAGTGGTGCCAACAAAGAAGACAAATCCCGCAAATAACGGCGATAATGTTGGATCATACCAATAAACTGATTAATTTCGGTTACAGAAGATAGTCTTGGCCATTTTACAATAGGTTCTACTTTACCCGGATCCATACGAAATCCATGCTGTTCAACGACATGACCCAAAAGCTTGATCTCTTGATACGCAAATTTGCATTTCGTGACCGACAGGGATACATTCGCCTTTTCTGCCTTGGTGACGATACGATTTAAATGCTCTACATGATCATCAAAGTTCTTGAAAAATACCAAACCATCATCGATGTAGATCAAGAAAAACTTGTACAGTTCTTCAAAAAAGATAGCATCCATACATGATTGCCAAGCCTGTGGGCTAACCTTCAACCCCATTGGAAGCCTCTTCCACGTATACTGACCAAATGTTGTAGCGAAACCCGTGTAATCCCGGCTCTCCTCAGCTAGCTTCATTTGCCAAAACCCTTTCAAGCAATCGAAGACCGAATAATACTGAGCCTTTGCCAGTAAGGTAAATAAGAAATTTATGTTTGGAATTGGATAACCCGTGTCTAGAACTGCTTGATTGATTGGCCGGTAGTTTAGCCAAAGACGATATGGATCCCTTTGTCCAGCCAACTGTTCAGGTACTACCACCTCGCAGTTACCCAATTGTGCATTTGGTGCTGGATGTAACTCTTCCAAAGTACTCAATGTCTCCGTACTTGATGTAACTACCTTGGTATTATCGGTATTTAAGGAAATCGTCCAGATTGACTTTGGATTTTTTTCTGCTGCTTGACTCATGATTTTAGGCATCCTTTTCACCTTCTTGTACGTCCTTTTTGGTTTCTACGCCTCTTTATCATTTGGAACCAAGACGACTACGCAGCCCACGGACCTGGACATGGTTCAATCATACCCAATTCCATCAATTGAGTTAAGTATGTTTTTAACCATTCATTTGATTTGATTGAAAGCATTCGAGGAGGTACCTTGACTGGTTTAAACCCCGGTTTGACTTTGATTACATACGGATCACTTTTCAAAGCTTTCACCTCTTTCAAAGAGGTTGCGAATACCTTTTTGTGTTTCTCCAATACTACCAACAGCTTTTCTCTTTGCTCCTTGGACAACTCCGAGTTAATATCCCAATCATAGGACTCGACTTTGTTCACTGATGGAATTTCATCTTGATCTGGGCCATATTGTATATGATAGATTCCCTTGATGTTATTGCGAGTTAATGTACGTAATTCCCAAAGCTTCCAAATCGGCTGTGGTAGACTCGAAGACTGGACCTTCTAAAACGGATGGACCCTTGATTTTATTATCATTATCTTGGTAATTGATGTATAATTCCGTAACCACGTCCATGATTTCATCACTTGACTTGATAACTCTCACGCCAGTTGGTACGACTGATCTCTTGAATAATTGTCCCAATTCGGCACCCTTCTTTAACGACACTGATCTTTGGGTCATATTTACGACGATAACACAAAATGGATTGGTATTTTCAACCTTCTTTAGTATGGTAGGAACTATATACTGTATAAAGCCATTTTTGCATATAGTGTAGTAGATGGCTGCATCACCATATCAGTTTCCCATTAATTTATGGCGCCTTCCAACTTGATCCATAGTAGCTTTGCTTCACCAGGTTCAAAAGTCCAATCATAGCCAATGGTTATGTCTTGTGAATCCACACAACCTGCACTGTTGGTTAAGGGTACCGGAATGACTACTTGATCTTCTTGAATACCACCATCTACCGGTTCATACACGTTGTCATCATAGCCATCACCATCGAATGTATCTACCTTGTACTCATTCTCTGAATCATCTGTTCTGAAAGTTAGGGTTTTCTTGACTGGAGCTTGTATAGCTTTGGAAGCACAAATGAAGTCCATACCAATCAATAGTAGCGTAGATGTATTTTTGGTTACATAGAACATATGGTACACCGTGATATTTTTGGCAAACTGTAACTTTAACTTAACTACCCCAGCCAAGATGTCGATCTGTCCACCACCATACATCAATGTTTTGTTGGTAGGGATTATATCCCTTTCTTTTTCTAACGGCTTGACGATGTGTAACGGAATTACCGAGACCACAGCACCACCATCCAACAAGAAGTTACGCTCGGTATGATCAGCGACCAGTACCTTCACTACTTGTAAGCTTGATTTTGGTAGCCATAACCCCGTGGTATCCAAATCAATATAATGTATACCATTGAAACTGTCCTCCTTGTCGATATCCATATCATAGCCAGGATACCCGGTCGTCTCTTTCTTCTTTCCACTTACCGGTTGACCACCCAATTGATGTAAGAATTGGTATCGGAGTTCCGGAGCATAGAATAACAGTTGCGGTAATGGTAACGTGATGGTAGTCTCCCACAGTTTTTTGTTGAGATCCAACTCACGAACATTTTTATTATCATCTAGCATGACTGGAAATTCTCTCTCAACCTTACGAACAAAGGATGGCGGAACCTCACCCTTGGTCTTCGCTATATCATTCGCTTGATGATACCTAACCTTGGCAGCCCTAGCTTTCTCTAAGTTTTGTAGTCCCACCGCACAAAGTTCTTCTGCTCGTTTTCGTTTAGACCCAGTCACTGCATTTACCTCATCCGCTTCCTCATCCGTAGCCAGGTTTACAACATGAATTGGTGGACTATACGTCTCATTAGGAATTTTATTGTTTTGAAGCCCCTCCACGCCTAAACTAATGGGAGGGTTTACTGAAAATCCTGTGCGTCAACATTATTAACTTGCCGTTTCATTATGTCTTGATATGCTGGAAATCCCTTGGGACAATTATCTGTAGGATGATTCGCATTTTCACACTTGGATCAAGGATTTGGACATTCACGAGCAAAGTGACCTGTATCTTCACAATTGAAACATTTGATACCTTTCTTGTAATTGGCAGCATTGGCATAACCTTGATTTGACTCAGGAGCCTTTTCCAATATATCGATACGATCCTTGAACACGGCCATTTTATTTTCAATCAAATCTAACTTGTCCAACTTGTTCAACACACGTTGTTCGAATTCCGTAAGATTATTTGTTTTTTTGTGATTTAAAGTTGATGTTTCATTACTTTGGTAGGTGGGACCATCCGCCGTATTCTGAAACTGCACTCTTCTTGGTACTGTTGAAACATTATTAACTCCGTTGTCGTAACTTATGGATGAACATGAAACCTTTCGGTCTTCGTAAAGACATTGCTCCGCCCATTTTAACAATGTTTCGAAGCCCTCAACTGTTACAGTCGTGGTTCTGGCAGCTTGAGTAAAGGGGTCTTTGAGTTTTTGATAACATACTTTAGCCACTTGAGGGACTAGACCCTTCATAATATCGCGAACTTGTTGCTTCTTGGATCTTTCACCGCACTCTGTACCTGCACGTTGGAATAAGTCTCTCTTTGTTTCCAAGTATTCTAAAGGTGTTTCCTGGCTTGATTATTTACGGTCTTCATATTCTTTGGTGTACGATTCTTACCAATCCTCCGTAATACACTGTTCCTTAAACAAACTTACGAGACCTTCCCGACTATCAGGCTCGAATTTCAATGCTTTAAATGTCTCCTTGTCAGACATCAAGTGGTTCTTAACCCATCTCTCCGCATGACCATTTAGACACATAAAAAATGTTTCTTTCTTGCGTTCATCGGTACGCCAATTATTCCATTTAGCAGCTTTTTGGAAGTCTTCAATGAATTTGAGAGGGTCTTAAGCCCTAGCCGAACCAGAGAAAGTAGGAACCGTTTAATTGTTCTCTTCTTTATCCGGAATAATAATATTTGACATCTTTCGTTTTTCCTTGACTAGACATCACAGTTGCTTTAATTTAACCGGCTTGTGATTATACGCAAAACGTTCAGGGAACTACCTATAATTTATAAAACTGAAGGCGTTTCAGTACTCGTCGTTTGATTTGAAGCCGCCCAGCTACTCCACCAAATGTTGTATAGGGATTTCAATTACCTGAAGGCTTAATAAATCGTTCTTTTGTTACTCTTCCTTGACTATAATCTAACTCCCCAAAGTCTTATGGAAAGTATTAGATATCGCGCGAATTGGGGTTGTAAAAAGGATTTAATTTTATTAGGTTTCAAGTTTTACGACTTTATATTGACGCTGTGGGTGGGTATAAGGATAGGCATGCGAAAGGTGACGTAAAGGGGATATAATCTCAAATTGGTTCCAAAACGTTTGATCGATTGTTCGTTCGTACTTGTTCCTTAACCTCTCTATGTGACTCGTGCTACGATATCACAAAGCAATATAATTAGATATTGTAAGCCAATAGATCTTGAGATTACAGTCGGTTGCGAAATTACCATCGGTCATTTTAACAAACTCTTCTAGAACTACAATAAATAAGCTGTCAGCGTTTACACCTGTACTAGATCTTAATTCCTTTTAACTATCTTTAAATGGCCAAGCAAAAAGTTGGAAAAACCTACAAAACCTCGAAGTTTTCTTCTACGAAAGGATTTGACAGAAACCAACCTGCATTAAGCAGAATTGTTAACCGTTTAAACGATGCAGTTTGAAATACAGGTCCAGTCGTCGAGGTGAGTGTCGACTCTAGTCTTTTAACGTTTTGAAAATATGGAATAGTTCGTAGTTATTTGAGTGGACATGCCTTCTTTTTCTTTTTCTTTTTTTGTTAAAATTGTAGAATGTCAATGTCACAATTCAGGAACAAAGCGAAGATCTAGTCCAAGAACCAGTCAATGTTATGAATGAGGATTTGTTTGAGGATTTATTTGAGGATTTAGTTGAGGATCTAGTTGAAGATCCAGTGGAAAATTCAATTGAGGAGGAAATGAATGATGTATTACCCGAAAATAGTGTTCTGACCGAGTATTTTGAGAACCTTCAAATTCGTTTAACAAACGAAGGATATCCTTCTGAGTACAACAACGGTACGTTTTGGATAGAGCCCATGATGACTTTTTTCGCTCTTTAATCGAAAAAAGAAATCAACTATCTATATACACCACGAGTACTTCTTTTGATTCCCCATCTTTTACTCAGCAAAGGTTTGAGACGACTGAGATGTACCGAAAACAATTGCAACAAGAAGCTTGAGACAAAAGGCTACAATAAAAAGCCTCACGCTCGAAGAATTGTGGATATGTTCAGTTATTATAGGGAAGAGTTTTTATATGTCTCATGCATGCTAACCTCGTTCCCTACTTTTTTGGCACGCTACTTGTTTTTACTTTATGTCAATGCGATATAGATGCTGTGTCTCAAAATGTGGTGCTTCATATAATGCAGATGATCCAGAAATCATTGAACAGCTTTCTTTTGAATTGCAAGTCGAGTTTCCCGCCGTTATTTCTCACAGAGGAGGTATATCAAAAGTAATCGCCGATTTTCTGAGACCCTGTATTCGAAACTCTGTTGGTCCAAAGAGATTTCAAAAGATACTTTGTGAGCTTCACGTACTTCATCATGATAGAATTGAACTTCAATATTTGTTTTCTGAGTACAAGAAAGGAAACGGAATCTCTCAATATTTTGCGACTTTACCCCCCGAGAGATTTTCTTCATTCAATGATCAAAAAAAATATGCTGGATTTGTACCCACTAGAACCGACATTTGAACATTATATACAGTAATCATTGAGGTTCTTCAACCCAAGATGGACAAGCATATGATGCGTTTGGATGGAAAGATTTTGAAAGGAGATCATTCGTTTAAGTTTCCAAAACATATGGCTAAAATTTATGATACAAGTGTTTTCACAGGCTTATACATCATGACCAACAAATATGAGGAAATTGTGCACCAAGTTTTGGTTCCATCAAAAGCATTGTCCTATATGAAGCATTCTTTTCCGAAAATGAGAAAAGCTTATACTGACTATGGACATGAAATGACAATCGCTTTTTATACCGATAACGTCAAAGGTGACCAAACATTTGTTGAAGGAATATTCGAATCGTTGAAAGAAGGTGTTAAGCCGACTTCGGTTGATGAAATAAATAGTACTAGATCCAATAGCTGTAATTACCTTCAGTTGCCTGATGCTGTTGAAGTCTCCTACATTTGTCGCGAGTTTGATTTAATGGAAGGCTCCGTAAAGCATTTACATGAAGAAATTGAATCATCAGTAAGAATCAATGGTGAAACAGCTATAGGCCTTGATTGTGAATGGAATATAAGCTATTTTCAAGGAGTAGATATTTGCAAAGTAGATGTTGTCCAATTAGCGTTTAAGAGAAAGGTATATGTGTTACACATTGACAGATGTTGGACCTCTTTGCCTACTTCTTTGGTGAGTATCCTGAAAAATGAATCTGTAAAAAAGGTTGGTCGTCAAGTTGGTAATGATTTAAGCAGAATTTCGAGAAGCTTAAACGCTAGCTGCAGAGGAAAGATTGAGTTGGGCTCGTTTTTTTCGTTAAGGAAAATCATTCCCAACAGTATTTTGTCTTTGTCAGGTATTGATCTCCGTGTGCTGGGACAAGGGATAAAAAATGATGAGCGGGAAAGTCACTAGTCCAGTATGGCACTCACATCTGAACAGATTGTCTATGCTGCCTTGGATGCTTGGGTTAGTCTTCCCATTTTTGAAGCTGTTAAAAAATTTCCAGAGGCTGGATCTCGTATAATTTCGAAAAATTGTGTTCCAGGAGTATTTGTTGATTTGAAACCGCGAGGATTGAAGCATGTCATTGCTTCGGGTCGAATTGAGCAGCCTGAAAACAGTAGCAGTGCAGAGAAAAACTCTTGTCGTCTAAGAGGTCTAAAAGTAAATTTGCCAGGATACATGGTTAAGCAAAATAATGGGATTGCCTTACCAGCAATTGAAAGAAGAGATGTTCTGACTTTAGTGCTCTTACGTTCGTTTACGGAACCTGAATTTCTGATTACAGTGTTTAAAGCTAATCTTATGACTGCAACAAATTCCGAGGTTCACAACACCCATTCCGAACGCTAAAATTCTAATGCAATCCAAGGCGTATTAAGGTTTCAATCACGTATTAATTCTTCAACAACTGCATGAAACTCGGCTACTAGTGAGGCGGTATTAA
>NW_026252577.1:0-28791 GCF_025094135.1 Mucor mucedo | reverse complement strand
TTAGAAAAGGTGCGAGATATTCTGTATCAGATTCAACGTCCTTCAATTAGCCCGGAAAATGTATTTGCTCATGAATGGCAAGATGGTGATTTTGTTATTTTCCATAATCGAGGCGTACTTCACTCTGTGGTGGGTTCATTGCGAGAGACTGATACGCGTGTATTCCATCAATGTAATATTGCCAGTGCTGATGATCCAATTCCTGTCACCGAAAAAGACTTTGCACCCTATCACCCTAAAATAAATCAGCGATCAAAATGTTTTTTTTGATCGATATTGGCGATATCGCTCAAAAAATCGAAAATATCGATATCTCCGATATTTTTGATTTTTTGATCGCTGATCGCAAAGCCAAATTTTTAAATCTCTATAAAAACAACTTATACATAAATAAATAGATGTAGCAATACCATGTTAATAGATAAACGTAATTTTTTAAAGAAAAAAAATGTTTATGGGGATGATAGCCAGGGTAAGAAAAAGACAACTTCAGATTACGTAAGTAAAATGAGAAAACGGGACATGTGACTGTGGGTTTTAATGATTTTATATTTTATTCTCAGCGGAAAACAATGTTTCCAACACTTCCGGCAGTACTACTCATATCGACTTTAAAAGCGTCACCAGTCTTTATAACATATTTGTTATTGGAGCCGTCAACCGCATTCACCAATCCGACAGCAGACAAAAGATCCTCGGCATCAAAGACCACAAATTTTTTTTGCTCAGCCTCATCGTAAGGTTTCACGCGCGGGATAGCCTTTGAGTATGGTGAGACGTCATGATTCTTCATAAGTTCACCAAAAACGAAGTTCGAGCCCGGAGCACCTTCTTGATATGTAAAGTCAAAAAAGAACAAGACTTTACAAACGTACCAGTTTTCGACAGGCCGGAACATCCTAATTACAATAAGTCAGTACACAATAATTTTGATTTGCAAACATCAACTTACCGATTTTTATGAATTGCAGTAAACATAACAAACTCACCACCACGCGAACTTGCTGCGTTCTTCGATTTGCACAAATCAATATGTATATTTGATTGTTTGTCCAGAGTTTTTGAGAAATGTTGACAAATTGGTGCTGATGGAACGAAGTTATAACAGCCGAAGTATTACCAGTCAGACGAATCAAAAATTGAGAGAGTGCTTTAAGCCAGTCTCTTGCCAGGTAGCCGCCAATGGTATGATTGTGCTTTTCTTTTGCTTGCTTTACAACCTGGCCCAGCTTTACAGTATTTACCCGCCAGTGAAAGGGTGACCACAGCTGAGGCAACAATGGATCGTTGGACGGGTGGGGCAAGAAGTTGTTAACTTTATCCTTCTTCAAATCATAGGCGGAACTATCGATTATACCATCGGATTGCAAAAAAGAGAACATTTCACGAGTTTCCATGACATTACCGGCGTTGACACCAGGATTCAAAGATGAACGGATTCGCTTCTTGTATATGCCAATAGACCTTTCCAATGATCTTGCAGAATAACACCTTAACGGTCTACCAGAGAAATGAAAAATTAGTACAAAAGGGAAGTCTAATAACTATGATGACAATCGATAACTAACCCCATTCGTTTTATCATGTATGGTATATGGTTCAGTTGGTGCATGTTCGATCTGAATACGGTTCTGGAGATAGAGCTGCTATCAAGACAGGTATCGAGGTAATCAAACCAAGTCTTAAAGCATCTATCATAAGCAAATATAATGTTCAAGTAAATATCACTACATAAATTACAACTCAACAATGAATATTTACCTTTCAATTTCCTTCACTTCAGATTCGGATATCGACCATTGCAAACTCAATTGAATACCACGAGACAGGGCAATAAATCCTGTGGTTGCTTCTCTGGCGTGAAAGAGTGGGGCAACAATCGTAGGAATCACATGCACCAACCAGGCGATCCAGTCCACCGAACGATAAATAGATCTAACATTATCCAGATTGACACCAGCAAACGAACCACTGAAATCCGCAGGAATTGCACGAAGGGAGTCATCCATGGCGGTTTTGATGCGAGTAAAATCAGCAGTCTCGAGAGCAAACGGGTACGTGTCTTCGTTACCATCAAACTTGAACCGAGTGTTGAGCTTTGGTGAAAGCATGTCGAAGCAAAGCTTGCTGACATTCGAAAACATATGTAGCTCGTCACACATGAAAAAGTCGATGGAGAGGAAGGTACTCAACTGACCAAAGGGAGAAGCACTTTTAATACCATAGTTGTGGTTGGGACAAGAAGGCTAATAAAGGTAAATCAATTAAAATATGTAAAAAAGGCTACACAAGTTAATACTTACTGCGTCTTTCTCAAGTAATAAAGAAGCTTTGGTTCTGATAGCCGAGTCTCTGCCAAAGAAGTACATACCACCTTTTCCTCCGTCAACTGGGTGACCGCCTTTAACTAAATTTAGAAGGGTCATTTTGTTAGTGTCCACGGTCATAGCTTAGTAAACTGACGACTTACCAATACAAAATCTACATCCCCACCAGTTGGTATGACCACTAAACATCAACAACCGCTGGTTGATCTCTATACCATCTGCAATGACACCCAAATTGAAAATTCTAGCCGACGTGACATGAACACCATTCTTGCGAACAACAACAGGTTCACGACTCAAACGATCAAGGCTTTCAATAATTGGACGCAGATACGAGTCAAAGTCTTTCTTAGTGTCACCAAAAAGAATTGCAACTTGAAAAGTATATTCATCGGTGTATCTGCAAACGGTGTTATTACGACGTAAAAAGATTGGATGTATTGTATATAGAGCCAAAATTTACCTGATAGACGGATCAATGCTAGCAATTATAACGTGTACCATCACCATACTTTTTCTTGATACCTTCGAAGTGAACCCATCAACACATAGAACGATGGCTAAATCGTGCTGACCAGTGAAGAGACCTTTAGATTTCATTTCTTTATACGCGGCTCCAGAAAAAAAATCGGTATATGGATCATCGTCTGTCATGGAATCGATTACGTTTCGGTATTTTTCGACTTCATCACGAAACTCGTCACAAGCTAGCATACGACTTAAATGTTCACCAATATCAATCATTTTTACCACAGATTCTTTATGTCTAACAGCGTTACAGTGAGGACAAGCGGTTTTATCGGCATCATCGACAGGATCAAAGAGATAACACCCCTTTCGGGAACAGATTTCATGGCTTTGACTGAAAGAAAGTGGAAGTTTCTTCTTGATCAACGAACGACACTCCTTCAATGCGAGTACTTTTTTCTTTTTATCAAGGCCTAAAAGGTAAACTAAATTAGTAAATAATGATACTTTGTAAATACAAATCATTAACATACTGTTGTTTTGGTTCAAAGTGTTCTCAAAAAATTTCTTCATAACGCGCACAGCTTCTATGGTCATGTTTCTACTAAATGTAAGATAGTTGAACATAATACTACTCAGCTCGCTGGTGCTAAATACGTTAATGGGGACAATGATATCCTTGATGTTGTCCTGTATTGTTACATTATGATCAAGTGACAATGGTTCTAAAAGTGAAAATAATACATCCGGTAAGTTGTCATGATGTCAACAACTCGAGCATCCTTAGTTACCTTCGAAGTTCTCTTCGTCCGTGGATTCATACAAATCCTCGTCTACTTCACCGTCTACAACAAAGCCATCATCAGAGGATTCATCTTCAGCATCTACGTCTTGTATGGACATTTGTCCAATTAAGGGAAGAGCGATTTGGTTATCGAGGTCAGCCATATCAACATCATCGTAAAAATCCATTTCTTCGTCATAGTCAAAAGGTGTACGGTTGGTTATTATAGCAGTTGGGAAGCCAGTAGATACTGAAGAGGATACAGCAAAAACAGAAGTGTCAGTTGGGCCAGGTACAATGGAGGCAGCAGTAACGGCCAAGGGTTCATATGTGCCTCTTAAAAGACGTTGGTTAGCGCCGTTTCGAGAAGCTCTAAGGTTCTTGGGTTTTTGAATTTTGGGGTAAACCATTTTGAAAGTTTTTTAAAATTTCGTTTTTGGTAAGTTGGGAACCGATTTTTGCGTGTAGTTTTATACATGTTGCTACATCTTATTTACAGCTTATTAATAGTCACTGACCGTTCTTAGAACCAATTGGAATTACTCGTGAAGTTATCTTATAATTATTAATAGAGAGGATATAGTAATTCTGTGTAGACTATGGATACCTTTCAAAACCACTAGAAATCGTTGTTTGGGGACTTCAAGCTTGATCTATTGTTAGATTTTCGTGTAACGAGGTTATTAAGCGAAATTTTTTTTAATTCTGTACCGTGATTGGTGCAAATAAGTTGAACCACTTACATCAAGGTAAATGACAATGAAAAAAAAAATGTATCTTTAAAACATCTATATAAGATCCAATACTTACACCTATTTTCTCATTTACATCGATTTTTCACTCTATTTATCACAATGAACGGTACCCAAAACTCAAATTCTCGAGACGAAGTCATTGAAAAACTCGTTAATGCCATTTACGATATGCAAAGAAAGCTTGATGCGATGCCTGCCACAATGAAAGAATATATCTACCTGCCAGTTGGTCAACACTGTGAATGCTGCAGCAAGGTTAAGAAAGTGGTCAAATCCAATGGTACTTCTGCAATTACTTCTCGATCTGGATATATCACTGGTACGTTTTTATTTTATTTTACTTTGTAAGACGAATTAAGTTAATAATTGCCCTATCTTTTCAGCAAGAAATTCCGCTGCTCAACAAATGTACGAAACCGTGGTCAAGGCTGTCGCCTATTACAAGGAGCATGTTATACCCAATGGTATTCACACCTCTTGCAATTCTCTCGGTGTAAGATCCATCACCGTATGTACTTATACAAAGAAAACCGTCATAGACAAGGTTGCTGCGTACTGGAGATCTTTGGTAGGTACCTATACTGAGGATCAAGCTAAAGAAAGGGCGACAGCAGCTTACAACAATGTCTTCACCATTTGCCAACATTTCTTGAAAGCATTGTACCAAGAACGATTTGGAAAGAATGGTGTCATTTGGAGGGGGATTCCTGCCAACGAGCAGAATGAAGTATTGTATATGTTCGAAAGAATTGCATACTTTTGGAACAAGCGCTCTGGCTTGAACGTTGGTACACCCCTCGAGGCATATCCTGGAGACCTTATCTCTGTCATTGACGCCGAGAACCCAATGCTACCCATGCACCTCGCCGATAAAAACTGGATATCCAAAAATATGATCCAGATAATGTTGAGGAACTCAGCAAGAGTAAGTAAAGTTTAGATATCAAATTAAGAATTTTTAACATTAACATAAACCTCAACTCTAGCCAGATGACATTGCTCATGATACCTCGGGTTCATTTTTGACTGGCCTGGAAAACCTTGGTGTCAATTCGGGTACTGAAGAGAGGTACGAAGACTTGGATATGGGCCTGTTTGAAAATTTATTTTCGATCCCTGATAACAGACCTATTGCACCATCGTCTTCTTCCGCTTTGGTACAAAATCCTGTTTTGACCTCTCTTCCTCCCTCTGAGATGCCTCCTCTCTCTGACTCGCCTCCTCCTCCCACCTCTGACTCTCCTCCTCCCACCTCTGCACCTGCCCTCTCCACCCCAAGTACTACCCGTCCAAAAGGTAAAAGAAAGGCTGATGAAATAGCATCTGGGACCAATAGTCGACCCTCAAGGGCTTTCCAAAAATAGAATTGAGCCTGAATTTTTTTTTTTTTCTTATTTAAACTCTGATTTTTTTATTATTTTTTTCTTTTTTCTTTCTATTTCTTTCAAATAAAAACTCAACTTAAGGTTTGTATATGTGTATAGTTTGTGAATATATGATTTATCATAACCATTTGTTTACAAATGAAGATATAGTTATGTGACTAAACATTAAACGTGCTGACACTCTCCAAACGGATTAAACCAAGACTCTTTGCTTTAAAAGTAAATTTACTTACTCTTTTTATATGTATTAACACATTTGTATAGCTGAAGCCATCTCTACTTTCACCGCTTGTGAAAAGGTAAATATCTCGACTTTGGTTTATGTGTTTATTATTAGTTAACCCAAATTCCTAAAGCTAGCTACCATCGCTGTTTATTTGAGGCTCGTACATCCCACGGTTTTGTAAAGGTACACATTGCTAAACTTGATAATTTATTCTCTTATTAACGTAAACCATCTTTATGCAGGTAAGTGAATACTGCTGCTCTTCCGAGGTCTTCGTATGGTCACTATCGTAGTTCCTCTCATTATGTCTGTCTCTGGTCATATTTTACTGGTCATTTTCTATATTTGAAGAGGTCTATCATGATCAGACTCGACGTTATTTAGTTTTTTTTTATAAATAAATTTTTTTTTTTCCAATATATACAAACGTATCAATTTTAAGCCTGTATCCTGATTTAGCAGGGGTGTAAAAGTAATATTATATCGGTTATCGATTACCCCATTTTTTTTACCCCATCCAACGATATTTTTTTGTTTTTTTGATTTATGGATCGATATCGTCAATCGCGATATTTTGGAAAGTTTGATCGATATTGCCAATAACGATATTTTAGAAAGTTTGATCGATATTGCCAATCGCGATATTTTGGAAAATTTGATCGATATTGCCAATCGCGATATTTTGGAAAAATTTATCGATATCGCCAATCGCGATATTTTTAAAAAAAAGATCGTTATTTCCGCTCTAATTTGTTTGCGATATTTTTCAATTTTTGATCGCTGATTTATTTTAGGGTGTATGTTGTACAGACTACTGCTTAGCCATATAATAATTATAAAAAAAAAATAAATAAATAAATGATATTCATAATTAACAAATATAAAAAAAGGGCGGGTATTTTTTCATTGGATAAAGTTTAATAGGGATAATATAAAAAAAGAAATTAGAAAATGTTTGATATTGGTGTTATTGTGTTACAGAGAGTATCATCATCATCATCATGGTGATGAAACAATAACAATTTGATTTCTTGTGGGCATGACCTTGTTATTCTCGAGAGTGTTGCATCGTCTTGTGAGTCTTCAAATTGATCGTTCACGTACTGAGGCTAAAATAACATGTTAGTTCCATCCGAATGCCGTCTGTTTAGTATGTACATTTCATTGTATTCTATCTTACACAATCACTGGCTTTATGCTTAGCTACAATAAATCATTGTTGGTTATTTTTTTTTAAGGCATTTACATTTAGAATTGACTCTATAATTGCTTACTTGATCCACAAAAGTAGCAAATATTATGTGACATGATTTTAAAGAGAGAAAGAGAAAGAGAAAGAGAGAGTATGTAAAAATGTGTGTGTGTGTATATATATATAGATATATTTTTTTTTTAAAAAAAAAAGAAAGATGCGGGAAAGAAAAAAAAGAAGAAATATAAAATAAAAATAAAAAAAAAAGACGGCTATAAATATGTGGGTTGTTTAGACATCGAAACGGACGGCGGCCTGTATCACCAAATGTAAACAATAATTTGCAAAAAAAAGGAGTAACCAATTATAGACCTTTGGGTATAACTACCGTAATACGATCGGCTGTCTGTCCCCAGGCACTTCGCCTGTTCACAAATAGACCGTACCATGTCGTTAATAGAACAAACCAGACCATGCAACCTCCCAATGACAGATAAATGTCTATTTTTTTTTTTATTATTATTCCTTACACGTGTTTAGTCTCTTTCCTAATCTCATTACACACATGTGCTTACACTTCTTTAATGCTTTGGGTGCTGTTGCTTCTCGACTCGTTCTGAAAAAATATAAAAAGTTGACTAGCCACAAAAGCGGCAAGAACGCAAACCCTCCATAAAACATTTTCTTGCTAATATTTACATGCTCTTCCGAGCTCATCTTTTCGAGTTTTGGCATTGACGCGGTCAAGATGTGTGTAATGAAGAAAAGAAAAATAAAAAAATAAAAAAATAAAAAAAAAAATAAAGTCTCCTATTTTTTATTTTTCAATTTCTCAATCTAAGGATAACATGATTTGATATGCTCATTGTTGTCAGTTGTATAGCATTGACCTTCATTTTCGAGATACTCAATGGCATTTCTGATTTCCTGTTCACTATAGACGCCTTTGAACTTGTAGATGATTTGTTCCGCAGTACAACCTTGACTATCGGGATCGTACTTTTGAATAAAATCACTGACTGCCGTATTCACAGACTTTGGAGCACTATCAATTTCCATAGCGGTACCCTAAGATAATATCCATCTACTTAATCACTAGAAATCTATCTCTCTCCTCTATATGTACTTACTCCGTTGGGCTTAACAAAAGTTAAATGTATATGGATGGTATCGAGAAAATGGTATGTAACCTCGTTAAAGTCAGTAATAGGGCGAATGAAATGACCTGATACTGAAATACGGCCACTGAAACTATTGAGTCTTCCGTTGACACGCACATAAGTGTCAGGCCTTTTTTTTTTTTTAAAAAAAAGAATGTGAGTACTTCAAAAAATAGCTATCAAACTTTTTAAAGACTTACAATAATAATCGACGTGCTTCAGATTCTTCAGGTGTTTCGCTTTGTTCAACCCATTTTTTAACTTCAATAGCACCAGTACCGTCCTCAACCATGTAAATGTAGTTGGTGGCTAATTCTTGAACAGATCTAATGACACCGACAATGGTAACCTATTTTTTTTTTTTTATTTACTGCGTAAGAATTCTGTCATTACTGCTTCTCCCGCCCTTTATTTTATATTCATTACCTGGGTTACGTCGGCTTCATCAATTCTGTAAAGATCGTCTTGAGGTATACTACAGCCTTTGATTTGCTTGACAGTCAAGGGTCTCAATGTTTGTTCTCCCATTGGTTTCTACATTATAAATTTAGAAAAAGTTGTCTGGTAAATAAAATAAAATAAAATAAAAAAAAGAGCGTGTATAATTATTACTCTGGTAAAACCAGAGGAAGTCTTGTTGGAACCGTCAAAAGAAGTATTCATATATCCAGATCCTGATTTTCCGTAATCCATTGTGTAAAAGAAAAGAAGAAGAAAAAAAAAAAAAATTAGGTCGGGACGCGGGTTTATTTTGCATGCACATACACACGCGCGTAAGTTTTTCGCGTATGCCCAAAAAAAAATTAAGAATAAGTATGACGTCGCTTTTCTGCACCTTTATGATATGAAAAAAAAAAAAAAACGTGTTTTGTGTGTGCCAAAAAATTGACAGATCTTGTAACGAGTCTGTCAAATAAATCGGTACTTGTACTAGTAACCTCAGAAAAAAAAAAAAAAGATGTTTACCAATGTAAATGCATATTTTGAATAATACATTGAACCTTTTGGCGAGACTGTGAATTTGCCTGTGTGACAATAATAGGATAAAAGGTCCATCAACAAAAACTTTATATGTGTACTCAGTGCTTAGCACAATAAAGTTTATTTGCAAAATCCGTCATCTCTGGACGCACAAATTATTCGGAATTTTAGTCAACCAATTTGTAAAAAAATCGTATCTAGATAAAAAGGCATCTATTTAGTTCTACATAGTTGCTGAGGAAAAATAAAAAGGTACCAATGATGACAAAATTACTATTTGCATTGTTCTAAACCCTTCTTTTTTTTAGCGGATATTAC
Source organism: Mucor mucedo (assembly GCF_025094135.1). Classification (NCBI taxonomy): domain Eukaryota; kingdom Fungi; phylum Mucoromycota; class Mucoromycetes; order Mucorales; family Mucoraceae; genus Mucor; species Mucor mucedo. Next base: position 19,195 of record NW_026252577.1, on the reverse strand, counting down.
AATCTCCACAATAATACTACTTCTTTGGAATGTTTGCTAGCAATCACATTAGGATCATGGGAAGATCCGGGTTTGATCAAAGTATTAATGTCATTTCTTGTAAACTGTCCAAGTGAGCTTTTTTCTTCTCTATCTACCCAATTTATATTAGGCAAAATAAATTTAAAGTATGAATCACATGCAGTAACACACACTTGATAAATTGTAAACAGGCGCCAATGATGGATCCATTGAATTTAACTGTGGCACATTATTATACTTTTGCAAGGTAACTCCTTGACAGTCTAGATTTACACCGAATTCTGTGGGAGAAAAAAAAAAGGTTTTATTTTGTGTGTGTGTGATGTAAACAATCAATATAAACAGAACTTGTCATAAACAAAAAATTTAGTTACACGTAGATTACACACGATGAACACATTTATTTTATTTCTGAAATAGAGACATTGAGAATAAATGTGCAGAATATACAACATCCTTTTTTTTTTTTTTTTTTTTTTTTTTTTTTTTCAATCTAAACACAGGAACAATCATGCATGCAGAAAATCAGGTCGTGAAAATCTTTAAATTATACGTCACAGTTTTTGACGGGTTTAATTTTTTTTTTTTTCTCAGCTCCTTTTTCTTTTCTTTTTTCACAATTGTTTACTCTGTAAAAATCAGGCACATATATGAATAATACGACATTTGTAAGTTTATTTTAACATTATTGATAGGGTTCTTTTAGAACACGTAATTATTGTAACATTCTATTAAAACGCGTCTTTCATATTTAAGGATACCTCTGAAATGGGTACAAAATCAACTGCTATCTTCGAGTGTGGATATACAGACCAGTACATGTTTCAGCTTGCCATAACTTCAGACAAACCCAAAGATTTGAATTCTTATTTTTGTCTGTCACTCGTTGATCAGGTTAAGAAATTTGAAAACCACAGGGAGAAAATAGCGGCAAAAGTTCATCTCGTGGTTATGGTCACTAGCGATATCCCACAGGTAAAAAAAAAAAAAAACAAGAGAAAGATAAATGCCACAGCAATACTAAAACTATTTTTGCAGGTCACAAAATATATGCACCATACCGGGCATATGGCTACCTTCCGCTGCAGAATTTGCCTGTCGAAAGGAGAAAAACGCGAATGCACCGGTTTTGGCATGTACTTTCAAAATAGAACTGCGTCGTTAAGAACAGTTTCCCAGTTTGTGCACGGAGATCAAGTAAGTGCTTCAATCTATGATAATGAGTCTATAATTTAAAAATCATATAATAGGTACACCAATTAAAAAAGGCCAACCTTTTCTCCGTGTTACCTTCCTTCTCTGGCTCTTCTTTCTATGGTTTAGATGAGATGCACTTGCTTGGGCAAGGCATTGGACGCTTCATTTTTGATATTATTGTAAAGGTCAACAAAACCAATGATACAAGTTATTACGCCAAGAAACAGAATACTTTTAACAAGGATGGCTACACTTTCAAGGTTCCAAAAGCACAACTTGATCTGGTTGGAACTTGTATTACCAGTTCCAGGGCAAGTATTCCTGTGTATTTTCAGGAAAGTTGGGACAACTTAATCGAGAAAATTGACGGAGCCCGGGCAATCGACTTTTTGGATTTTTTGTTGTACGTGGTTCCAACTCTGTTGGTACCTTTGTTTCCCAGAACTGCGGTAAGAAAAGCACTTATTATGCTTTCTAGAGGTTGTGCAATTGCACTACAGTGGGAGCTTACGGGTCCTTTGATCCAGGAGATGGAAAGGTAGAATTACATTTATTAGACATATTCATGAACCTATTAAATTAACACTTTCCCTAGTTGTTTCGAGAGTTGGCATGTATTTTTAGATCAGGAAATTACTAAAAAGAATATATCCAACAGCATTTACAAACCGAACAATCACTACCTTTCTCATATCGGCTATATTGTGCGAAAAGCGGGATGCATGAGATCTTATAGTGCAAGATCCATGGAAAGAACAATTGACAAATATTCCAAATTGATTAAAGTTGTTCGAACAGCTTGCGATATCGAAACCCTTCTTTTGGAGACAAATGGGCCGTTCAATCACATCGACCTACCCAAACTCTCTTTTGATAATAGTAAAGGAATGTTTGGACTATTATTCATGCAATGTACACGCCGGAAAAAACGCTGGGAATATGGTGGAAAGACTCTCGATTCGTGGATATATAAATTTGGCTTTAGACACAGTCAGTTTGTTGGATACAATCACGGCAACAAAAACATCACCGGATGATTTTATAGAGCTGCCGCTTACAGCAATCCACAACCAAAATCATCAGCTATGGAGCCCGTTCACCTTATTTTCTCAAGACATGGTCGAATCGGTCCCCATTGATACGTTTCTTCGAGAGCTAAAAATTTATTACAGCCGTTCAACAACATTGCCTCTCTCTCATATCACCATTAACAATATGAACTTCAAAATTGCTGCCCGCGCACTTTTGTACAGCCTTGTAATAAGTTCCAAAATGTACCGTAGAATCCGATCGGAACATCGCCGTGGAAATCACTTTGTACTATTCAATGCAAGCTATAAATCGTAAGCATCTATTATTTCTTAAATATGTGTCGGTTACTTACCAATTATATGTAGCAAAACTTGTTGGTACATTGGGGCGTTGCTTTTTTACTTCGAGCACAACAACTCATCCGATACTCAAAACGCACAATTGGTTTTTGTTGAAGTAGTTTTTCTAATATCCTTAACCACCCAAACATTTTTTAACAGTAATAATATTGTTCTTTACCCTTCTTTACAAAATAACATGGCAAGTAACACGACAAATAACATTACTTACAGCGCAAACGGTACCCCTGTGGTGCAATCCGCTCAAACTGCAGCATCTGCCTTTATTGCCCCTCCTAAAAGACGTACTGGTGACAACCAACGCATTGCTGTGCTCGAGGGTCGTATGGATGCATATGAACGAAGAAATCGACTTGTTGGTGATAGAATAGGAATTATTGTTATCCACATACATATACATATGTCTTTTCCTCAATAAACTATTGTATTACATAAACGCAAGTTTTTCTTCAGAATATATAACGCATGTCTAGATATGAACAACAGTAACGTTGGATTATTAGGAAGGTCAAGATTTTGTTTTTTAGCAGAACCGGCAGAAAAGGAGTCTCTCTCCGTCGTACTCCGATTTAATGCTTCGGTCTAATGATGACTCTATAATATTCGAGGAAAATATTTCTGCCAGCATCATTTTCCATCATATGTTTTATGATACGTAATACCTTTGGAATGCATTGAGACTACTCAAAACCTTTTGGTATGCACACTTATTTTACAAAGCTTTGCGTAGAAAAGTCGACATACAGTACAGTAACATATTAGATATAACAATGTATGTAGCGTCGATTTTGCGCACTTTTAGCATTTACTATTGCGGATTCGGGTTGATTTGGCAACTAGTTTAGCGCTCTTACAGCTTCCTGTATTTTTTCTTGATATTAAGTACATTATACATAAAGCAGCGTCCGTTTATCAATCTACTTTATATTCATTGAGAAACGAGCATATTGTTGGATTGGATTATCCGGCACAAATGTGAGAAAACTGTTTTCTATATATTGAGCAGTAAGCAATTTGTAGTAGTGTGTAGTAGTGTGTAATTGTATGTATTTAATTCAAAGAGTAATACAGCATTGTAATTTATAAAAATTTTATTAGATAAAAAATAATACTTTGGACGATCGACATTTTATCGATCAGCTCAGATAAAGTGACCAGGCATGGAAAAATCTTCACTATAATATAATCTGTTTTGTCTGAAGTAGACATTAAGGTGAAATAATATAAGGCTGTGATTTTAAAAATTCTGTAAATTGAGAGTGGTGGTGAAGCACAGATTTTCTGTATTGTCGGCTTTTTGGCCCTCATGGCTTAAATTGATTGGGTAAGAATAAAAAGATCCAAATATAAATTTTAGATTTGATTATGCCCATCCCATGGTGAACAGATAAACCACTACAATCAGTTCCCCCCTCATTAGAATAAAATTTAATGGCTTAAATTTTGGCTACGTTACATGATGCCACGTATTGATTCACCCTTTGTTATTTTGCCCTGAATTGTGTGTGACACTAGTTATGGGCGGAGTAAAATGATGTCAGAAGGAGGAGGAGAGTATAAATTAAAGAAGAAAACGTGTCCTCCTTAAAGTTTTTTTTCTTTCTCATCTAATTAACCAAAAAAAAAAAAAAAAGATGGAAACAGCTGTAGAATCAAGTACAAAGGAACTTGGTTTGTATATCGCTTATGGCGCTATTATTACAATGGCAGTGGCACCTATTTATGCAGGATCACTTGCGTCCATCGGTGGCATGAAGCGACCTGCCAACGCTGCCAAGGCCAAGAAGAGTGGTTCGCCATTAGATGAATCAGATGATGAGGATGAGTCCGTTTCCGAAAGTCTTTCTTCCGGTGATGCTTACATGTTTCCCGTGATTGGTTCTTGTGTCTTGTTCTCCATGTACCTCGCCTTCAAATTCTTGGATAAGAAATACATCAATTATGTCTTGACCAGTTATTTTTCTGTAATGGGATGTGCTGCCGTAACCAAGACCTTTTTGATGGTCTTTAAGAAGATCACACCCGTCTCTTGTCTCAAGAACGTTGCTAAATACAAGGTGACGATTTCCAAGCGATCCAAGAGTAAGATTAGATATGCATGACGGTGATCCATTTTTTTTTTAATTTGTACTCAATTGTTATTGTATAGATGTCTCTCACATTAGCTTTACCGTGATTCATGGATTCTTGATTGTGGCCTCTCTTGTATTGACAGCTTATTACAGCTACACCAAAAACTGGATTGCATCCAACATCTTTGGTCTTTCATTCTCGATCAACGCAATTCAACTTTTATCACTTGATTCATTCAAGACCGGTATGATTTTATTGAGTGGATTGTTCTTTTACGATATCTTCTGGGTATTCTACACACCCGTTATGGTTTCTGTTGCTACCAATTTCGACGCACCCATCAAGCTTTTATGGCCTCGCGATATTCTTGAATTTCTCTTTGCACAAGCAGAAACCAACCGATTCACCATGTTGGGTTTGGGCGATATTGTGATTCCTGGTATCTTTGTTGCTTTATGTCTCCGTTATGATCGTCATATGTCTTGGAAGCGTAACCCTGTTGGTCAATTCAGATCATTGGATTTCTCCAAGCCTTATTTTACTTCCGCTATGGTGGCCTATGTGCTTGGTTTGGGTACTACCATGGTCGTCATGCATTTCTTTAAGGCTGCTCAACCCGCTCTGCTTTATCTTTCTCCTGCTTGTATTCTCTCTGCTTTAATCACAGCAGCCGTTCGTAGTGAAATCAAGGAACTTTTCGAATATACCACTGAAGAGGAGAAGGAAGAAGAGAAGAAGGATAGCAAGAAGAGCAAGAGATCTTCCAAGGCTGTTGAGGAAATCACACTTGAAGAAGATAAGGAGGAAGCACAAGAGGCACTTCAGTTGGAAGAGATTGAATTAGAGGAAGAAGAGGAGGAGGAAGAGGTTAAGAAGACTCCTAGTAAAAAGAGAAACAAGTCAAAAAAGTAGAATAAAACAAGAGAACGCGTTTTTTTTTTATAAATATCTTTTCTTAGTATGAGATAAAGTCTAGAGTTAAAGAGAAATAGATAAAGAGAGAGGAGGAGAAAGATGGTATCATTAAGAGAGAATGTAGATAATATAGATATAAAAGAGACGGGGGAAAAAAAAGATCTGGGTGGTTATTTGCGTACGAGTTGATATATATTTACACCTGTTTCCTTAAAGATATTGGAGAAACCACCACCTACAATCCAACCTTCATTAGTAATTAATTTATTGTCAGGTTGAATAGGCAAGATGTTGATGTGAAATTTCTCTGCACAGATCTGAAAGAAGCTTTGTTCGTCCTCTCTGCTGAGACCTCTTCGTTTGTAACCCAAAAAAATGTCAATATTTTTGACAGCAGCACTTAACCAATCCAGGGTCTGCACGAGCTTACTAAAAGAAGATGGTTCATAAAGCACATCAGAAGCAATGATAATGTCAATTGGGCCCTTTAATAGTAGTGTTTTGACATCATCGTAGTTGCCCCATGTCAATGCTTGTATTTCCGTGTAACCTTCGAGATGATTGGTAGCGCGATTTTGATAAATTAGGTCGAGTGCATGTGGTAGATCCGTCATTGTTATTTGAGGCAAATACTCCTTGTTTTCATCGTATATTTCTTTGTACAATTTTGCCATTAATAAACCCACGCAACCGGTTCTATTACCTCCATAATGTTAGTTACGTATATGACATAATATTGATAAACTACATACCCAGCACTTAAATCTAATATTCTATGGTTTTTAAAACGAGTGGGATCTGACTTGATCTTGTCGGAAAACATTTGAGACAAGACAAGGGCGGAATCCCACATTTTGCCTGGTGTACCCAATTCCCAATTCTCCTTGATAACTAGAAAGGTGTGTTCCTGTACACAACAGGCATGAAAGATGCTTTGCGATAGGACTCTGTTGTCACACCATTGATTGGAATGGTGTACTGTTGTCTGCTGGTCTTCAATGGCAATTGGACCAATCACCAGAGGAAAAGCCTGAATGATTTGTTGAGGCTTACAAGTAGGAAATATTTGAATATAGTAATGTTGTTGTGGATCTGATACAAACGCTTCGTCTATGTTGGATATCATGTATTCGAAATCGCCTTCGCTATCGTGATGAAATCCAGCGATATCTGAGTTTGAGTTAAACTCCCAAGCGTCGTGTTGAAGAGGACGACAGGCGATTTGATACTCTGTGCAGGTGAAAAAGTGCCCGTTTTTCTCGACAAGAAGATGACAGTCAATTTCCAACCAGCAATTCTTTTTTTGTAAATGAGTAAGAGTAAGGCCGAGCTCGTTTACAAGTTTCAGATCAATACGGTTCCATTGGTTGAATGTCGTTTCAGTCGAGTAAGCTCGCGATAAAAGTATTCGGTACAAGGTAGAGTATCTTTGCAAAGTATTGTAATAATCTTCAACTACCTCATTACCTGCATTAAATGATCTTTGACAAGTCTTCATTTAGCTGTCAATAAATAAAAGTGCGTTGAAAAATAAAGAAAAAGAAAAAAGAATTTATATTTTTAAAGTCCATTTATTGTCCTGAAATAATTATAGTTCCAGGTGCATTTCTATCTTTTCGTAAGTCAATCAATAAAGATTTCATACGAGAGACATCACGTGTGGGGAAAGCAGCCTTTGAATTTGTTATATTGATCTCGGAGACTACGCCTGACCAAATATTAGACGGTGTTTCCTGTCGTTTCAACACATGCTTGTCTTCTCTGTCCCTGTTTTCCTCAATCGCACGCTGCTTTCGATCATTGTATTCTTCATAGAATTTGTCAATATCCTCTCGCGCTCGGTTGATAACCTCAGCCTTTCTCTCTGCTTCTTGGCGATCTCTCTGTGCAATCACTTCAGCCTGCTTTTCTCGCCACTGTCTACATATAAAATTTAGATTCCTTTTTGTTTGTGACCCCTCACACAAGGATTATACCTCACAACATCAGGTTCTGCATCTGGCAACATGGCTTTATGAAACGCCTATTCATATTAAAATTGGTTTTCTTAGCAAAAAAAAAAAAAAGAATAGTAACAATCGTTCTTTCGGGTTTTTTACCTGGGATGATTCTAAATGTTCGGCCTTTGGAAAATTAGATTCAAATGAAGGTGGTGGAGATGCAACAGTCTCAAAGTTGGATGAAAAGAAATCAGCGTCCTGACCCAAGACAGCTCTCTCACGAGCAAAAAAATCAGCAGTAGGGTCACTATTAAAGTCTCCAAAGTCAGACATTTCACAAAAGAGATCAAGAAAAAAGAGATGGTGAGATGAACAAAAAGAAAAAAAAAAAAAAGGTGGTTTTATTATACCCTCAAGGTAGGACAAAGAAGGTACACCTTGTGATATGTGCGTTCAGGGCAACATGTACTTTTTAGGAATACACAACAGTAAATTGTCCCAGATACTAGGCATGGGTAAAATATGTGCTACAGTCAATGGGACCCCTTCATTCTTTTTCGTTCAAAATAAAGATTTCTTTCGCCTCGGTGATATCACAGTTCAATGTACAATCTCCTAAATCAATTAAAACTCTTGTGTGTCTTAGCTGGCGCATGCTTAACTAATATCGTTTGTGCATTCAGGATGAATTGCTCAGTCGTGATCTTTTCGGTAAAATATTTCTCCCGGGCTTTTAAATAGTCCAACAGCGTCACAGCAACGCATATCAAGATGTCCATGCAGGCAAGCTTGTAGCGTGTATTATAATAAAACACGCCCTTAAAGAAAGTTAAATGACCTTGTTGCAAACTATAACTATACACGGATCGTAACAAATAGGCAACCTTGTTGGTGATCTCAAACTTTCCGGCAGGTTCAGCGGAAGTCTCTGGACTATAAGAGTTAATGTAAGGGGGTGTCGTATTGATAAATAGAGGCACTCACTGTTATTTGAATACAAGTTGGTGATGGTCTTTACTAATTTCTGCTGTAGTGGCTGCTGGCTAGAAAGAGACGTATGAATGACATAATACACAGGACGAATACATACTTCAACACCTAGCCATGCATAAAAATCTGTATTGTTCTTTTGCAATGCTGTGGAGAGATCAAATAGTTTAAGGTGATCCTGTCTCCAGTGCCAAGTCTTGTACAACTGTGGCAGAACCATTTCCAAGATAGCTACCAGACATACTGAAAAGAAATGTGGCAGATAAGTTAAATAACAGAAAAGAATGGATAAAAGAAATAAGGTTTATTTACATAAATTTCCATTAAGGTCTTTCTATGTTAAAAAATTGTGTTCAATATTCTGTAGACTTATTTGATAAGTGCTTGAATAAAGAGCCTAATTGATCCCAACTTGTTATTCACCAACTGGAATTTCATAAAAAAGACCAAGTGATCTTCAGAAAAGTGATCAATCAAGGCTCAAAAAAATGACCGATTTAAATTTAAAAGGTGACCAAGTTTCTCAAAAAAAAAAAAGTGACCAACTACCAAGCTTTTTGTATTCATTTAGAAAAAAAGTGATAGAAAAAAGGGTCGGCTTTAAAAAAAAAGTGCTTTATTTTGTATCACATTTACTGCCTTGTTTGAGAAAATGACGAGCAAAACTGTAGCGGAGATTCCCGCTAATACTTTTTTCTCTCACTCTTTTATTTTACCCGTTTCCCTTTTTTTTTTTTTTTTTTTTTTTCTCTTTCCAAAACAATCCTAATGTCGAAAGTTTGGGAAACAAAGCTTAGTCCACAAGAAGTACAAGCGTATAAACAACTCTTTGAAGTAGCGAGTAAAACACAGCCAGATATTGTAACTGGTCAGGAAGCAGTACAGTTCTTTGCAAAGTCAGGACTCAACAATACTCTGTTATCAGAAGTAAAAAAATAAAAATGAATACCTTTCTTTTATTATGCTAATTTGCCCGTGTTAGATTTGGGAGACAGCAGACGAGAAAAATCTCGGCTATTTGACTCAAGACACGTTTGCTATCGCACTCAAATTAATCGCATGTGCCCAAAATGGTATCCAACCCATTCAGCCTTTATTCTCTACAAGTAAAGTTTTTTTTTAAAAAAAAATGTTTCACAAGGGTTTATGTCGATATTCTAATCTATTTCACAATAGTTACACCTTTACCAAAGATACAGGGTGTTCAGCTGACGCAAAAATCCACCATTACACCCGCAGAAAAATCCAAGTATGCAACCATTTATAAAGCACAGCAACCGACAGCCAATGGTATACCTGCTGACGCTGCACGCCAATTATTTGCAAAGTCAAGGTTGCCTCAAGACCAATTAGCTCAAATTTGGTAAGCAATACCGTTGTAAACAACCAAGGTAAATTGAATTAACACGACAGTGGGGGAATTGTATAGGAATTTAGCAGATATAAGAAAGAATGGATACCTGGATGAGGCAGAATTTGCAATTGCCATGCATTACATTGCCAAACTTATGGATAAATCCATCACAACTTTACCTTCCATCCTACCCCCCGATATTTATCAATCCGTCTCATCACCATCATTACCGTCTACGCGCACAAAAAAGATTGATTCTATTGGTACCATGGCCTTTTCATCTGCTCCTCCTTCTTCATTTGCAGCATGGGATGTCTCAGCCGACGAAAAGACACGATATGATGCATTTTTCACAAAACTGGATAAACAACAAAAGGGATATATTGCAGGTGCTGAAGCTGTAGAGTTTTTCAAGAACTCAAAGCTACCCGATGCAGATCTTGCAAAAGTATGGGATTTGGCTGATATGAGACAATCCGGTACACTCACCAAAGACGAGTTTGCTGTAGCAATGCATTTGATCAATAAACGATTGACAGGCGGTCAATTACCTTCAGTTTTGCCTCAGTCATTGGTTCCACCTCCTACACCTGTATTACCTCCTTTCAGTCCTATACAAAGAAGCGGCTTCACAGCGCCAGGTAAGATACAGATATCATAGCAATATAAAGAAAGGGGATGCTTACAACCAAGATAGACGAGGATTTGATAGGCGATTTTGGAAACGACCAAGTAGTGCAAGAAACGAACACTGTCAACCTTTTACAAAACCAAATTTCATCCACTCAAAAGACCACTTTGGATATTCAATCACAAAAATCCAAATTAGAACAATCTTTGCACGTTCTTCAAACCAAGAAACAGGACTTGCAAACACAAGTGGATGGATTAAAGTCACAACAAAAGGAAGGTGCTGACCAATTACAAAAATTGAAATCCACTATCGAAACGGAAAAGCCAGAGTGGGAGCAGGCCAAACAAGACTTGGAAAACGCTGAGATCCAATTAAAGTCCACGCAGGAATCCGTCGATCTTGCCAAAAATGAATTGAAAAAGAATCAAACTGAAAATGAAAAATTGCGCAGAAATGTTCATAATATTCAAATGGAGTCGATGAAACTGACAAAGATGTTGGACAATTTGCATGAGCAGCATAAAAAGCGTCAGGAAGCTGCTCGTAAAGCCGAAGAAGCTCGTAAGGCAGAAGAGGCACGCAGAGCTGAAGAAGAACGTAAGGCAGAAGAGGCACGTAAGGCTGAAGAAGAACGTAAGGCTGAAGAAGAACGTAAGGCTGAAGAAGAACGTAAGGCTGAAGAGGCACGTAAGGCCGAAGAAGCTCGCAGAGCAGAAGAGGAGCGTCTTAGGATAGAGGAAGAATTACGTAAAGCCGAAGAAGCACGTAAGGCTGAAGAGGCACGTAAAGCTGAAGAAGAACGTAAAGCTGAAGAAGAACGTAAAGCTGAAGAAGAACGTAGGGTTGAAGAGGAACGTAGGGTTGAAGAGGAACGTAAAGCTGAAGAGGAACGTAAAGCGGAAGAAGCTCGCAGAGTAGAAGAGGAGCGTCTTAAGATAGAGGAAGAAACCCGTAAAGCCGAAGAGAAAAGACTTGCTGAAGAAGCACATAGAGCTGAAGAAGCACATAGAGCTGAAGAGGAAAGATTAGCTGAACAAGCTAGAGTTGCAGAAGAGCAAAGACTTGCCGAAGAAGCTAGAGTTGCAGAAGAGCAAAGACTTGCCGAAGAAGCTCGTAAGGTTGAAGAAGCTCGTAAGGTCGAAGAAGCTCGTAAGGTCGAAGAAGCTCGTAAGGTCGAAGAAGCTCGTAAGTTTGAAGAAGAACGTAAGGCTGCAGAAGAACGTAAGGCTGCAGAAGAACGTAAGGCTGCAGAAGAACGTAAGGCTGAAGAAGAACGTAAGGCTGAAGAAACTCGCAAGGCCGAAGAACACCAACATATGGTTGAAGAGACTAGACTCGCAAATGAAGCTATGTTGGCCGAAGAAACTCGTCAAGCAAAGGAAGCCCACAAGGCTGAAGAACTTAGACTTGCCGAGGAGTCTCGTAAGGCTGAAGAAGCGAGACTTGCAGAAGCTGCCCAGAAAGAAAAAGAAGCTCAATTTTTGGCTGAAGAGAATAATCGTCTTAAGTTGGAGGAAGAAACCCGTCTTGCCCAAGCTGAACAAGCACGTCTTGCTAATGAAGCCTACCAAGCCGAACAAGCACGTATTACAAAGGAGGCCCAACAAGCTGAACAAACAAAACTTGCCGAGGAAGCTCATCATGCCGAACAAGAACGTCTTGCCGAACAAGCACGTCTTGCCGAAGAAAATCGTGTTGCTGAGTTGAACAAGGTACAAAAAGAACAGGATGAACGCATTGCTGCTGCTGCTCTTGCAAAAGCTGAATTCGATCATCGTCAAGAGCAAGAAGAGGCAGCTAGAAAGCTTCAAGAAGAACAAAGAAAACGATTAGAACAAGAAGAGGAGAAATTGAGACGTCAACAACAAGAAATAAAATTAAAGGGAGAGGAAGATGCACGCATTGACGCAGAATTCAGGTTTAGAAAGGAAGAGCAGGAAAGATTAGCGGTGCACAAACAAGAAGAGGAAGATATTGCCGCGGCAGCTACATCAGTACAAAAGGTAGCACCTGTTACTGTTGAGGCAGATGACGTGGTAAAGAACGGTGATAGAGGAATAAAGAAGGAAGAGGTAATTTATAAGAAGTATGCATATATTAAGTTTTGCATGTATATTATTATATTCACTAATTAATAAACTTTGTTGCTTTATTCTATTAGGAGTCAGCAGGAAAGGGGACACAATCCGAGATTAAGAATTTGGCGGTTGGTAATAAAGTAGAACAGGATGAAACCGAGTCAGTGGAAGACTTTTTTGATGCAGAAGATTCACCACCTGTACCCTCAGCAGCAGTAACAACAACAACGGGCAATTTTGATGAAGCTGAATTTGTCATGATTGACCATCCTCAAGAACAAGGAGATAAAGTGGCCAACCAAGACCCCTTTTTGACAGAAAAGCAAAGTAAAAACAACAATATCGCGGAGATTGCGACATCAGAACCAGTTGAAAAAGTGTCACCCTTTGATGCTGTATTCGGCGTAGGTGAAGAGGAGCCAGTCATGGTGAACTCGTTTACAGATGAGTCTCTGTTTACAAATAGTACAAATAGCAGCACACATCGTGTTGTACCCACGAACAAGAGCTCAAAAAAACCTCCTGCCCCACCACCACAACAAAGAAATAGATCCAAAGAGCAACATCAGCAGCAGCAAACAACTCCTGCTGTGAATCAGAGTGATTTTGATACTATTTTTGGAATGCATAATGAAACAAAAAATGTTTCGGACACCAACACGAGTAGTAGTCAAGTTACACCAGATGCAAAGACAGTGCCTTCCGATCAAACAAACCACAAAGAAGTTATTTCAAAGGGTGAACAAGGAGGTGTGGGAGTGAAAGAAGAGCATGAAACTGCTTCTGCTACGAAAAAGAAAGGAGAAAAAAAAAAGAAGAAGAATATTGTTTCTTGGGCCAAGAGTTTTGGTGGATTTGACTTTTCGTCAGAAGATGATAAGAAAAAGAAGAAGGATAAGAAGAAGGCGAAGGAAGTTCAACCAGCAACTTTAGCTCCACCGCAAGCAGCGGCCCCTCCACCAAAAGCAAAAGCACAAACACAAGCACAAGAACCACCAGTAACAACACCGAAGAAAACAAGTGTTCAAAGTGCTTCATCAGAACAACCTCCTGCACCAATTAATAATAATTCTATTCCTGCTTTTGATCTGGATACTATTCAAGGTAGTCATATCGCCGAGTTGGTTAATATGGGTTTCGAACCCGCTGCTGCATTGGAGGCTCTAGATCGCTACGACCAAGATCTTGTCAAGGCAACAAACTTTTTGCTGGATCAATTTAATTAGTCTTTTACTTTTAATATATAATATCATAATCTTTCTTTTTTTTTTTCTGAAATAAGAAAAATATATGTGCGTTATAAGTTTTTCCATCGCATTTGTTTGTATGACGAGTAAGGGGTTATAAAAAAATGTTGTTATGTATGGTTTTTGACAAAATATTTACACATGCTTACTAAAGGTCCAAGCGTTGTTGATATTTGGACATGAGAAAAAAAAAAAAAAAAAGGCACGTTATCAAGAAAAAGATAGGGAGATACTATTGCTTACAGTGTTGCCATAACAACAAGTAAAACAACAACAACAAATCTTAAATTTGTGTTCTCCCTATTCTCCCTTTTTTTTTTCATGTGTATAAAAAAAAAGGTTGATTTATAATTTACTTTTTCTTTCTCTCTTTCTTCCGAGCAGGCACTTTTTGATCTACAAAAAAAAAAGATATATATACGTATATATAAATATAACTAGTATGGATTCCAATATATCGCAACAAGCGTACACATCAATGATGAAATTTACAATCGATGGACGACCTTTTCTTAAGGTAAACAAAGCAATATTGTTTTTTAAACAATGAAATAGCTAATGCAGGATTAAAATGTAGGATATTCATGATCTGTTTGCTGCACTGATTGTCCAAATCCCACTTGACACGCACAGATATTTATTTCGAAATTATTACAATACGTTTTCATCAGAGGATGCTATTCAAGCCTTGGGTAATTTACGCTTTTCGCATACCGTACGTATACCCGATCCAAATGATTCATCTCGTCAACAAAGAACTACCACCACAACAACATTCAATATGGCCAGAGAAATGGCGAAATCCCTCTGTCAACAATTTCAGAACTGTAGGTTAATGGAAAATGCAGTTGACCCCCAGAATCGCACATTTCGCGATAAAGGTATTTGGCACTTGACACCAAAAGGTTTATGCGTACTACAAGACTTTTGTGTTCGTACCGAAGTCAATGTATCAAGCCTCAGAAAACATTTTAGTCATATGGAAGCTATTCATCTCGTTCGCTTAGAACGTAATTCTGATGATGATCAACTGCTATTAAACAGAGCGTGTGTATCTGTCATTTTCAGAGTCATGATGACTTGTCTACCTGTAGATGGTGAATTATCTAATACTGGAAATGCAAGCTCCGTGTCGGTTTCAACAAGAAATACACCACCTTCTTCGACTTCTTCCTCTGTATCATCTGGCTCTTCTTCTACAACACCTTCTCTTAGTGCTCCATTTGCAATGTCATCCACTGTTTCTGGTGGTGATTCAAGAGTGCATATGCTTGGTAACTACTTGTTGACTTTGTCCAAGTCTACGCGACAAAGCAAAACTGCCAAAACAATGAGAACAGTCTTTTCTTCTCAAATGTGCTGTGATTGGTTATTAGAATACAATACTGTCTCCTGTCGTGAGGAAGCAGAAATAATTGCACAAGAATTTATCAAATATAACTGGATCGAACACCAGGATGCTAAACACGTCAACACACCCATAAAGGCATCTAAAGTGATCATGTTTGTTGTGACGGAAAAAGGAAAGCAAGTAGTATCTGAACCTATAAAGCAACAAGTCCCACCTCAGCAACCGCAGCCTGCATTAATTGCTTCGTCAACCAACTTAACGAGATCAAGAACGAACACAATCGGAACCATTACCGAGGAAGAAAAAACGACGTTGAAAGAGATACTTTCACAAGATCCTGAATCCTTACTAATTACAACCACACAGCAAACAACAGACGATGATACAAGCTCGATAGCAGAGACAACTGCTGAACTATCTATTTCACGCCCACCTAGTATTGCAGTAGAACAGCATGATCCTAAAGAAAGTAATTCTGCGCGACTCAAGATCATATTGGAAAGTCCTAAACTTCGATCACCATTTAAAGACTTTTTAAGGGCTAATTTTTGTGAAGAAAACCTGGACTTTTGGATTGATTTCAACACTTTAAGAAGAAAATATCGTAACCAAAGTCCGGCGTTACCTTCCCAAAACCAAAAGGATTTACTTGAAGATGCTTATGATATCTGGTCTACCTATTTAGCACCTGGTTCAACCTGTGAATTGAATGTAGAACACTCGCTTTGTCAAGAAATGGCTCGTATCGTCAATTCTGTTGTGACAATTATTCCGTCTGCCTATCCCGGACAAAGCAAGCCTACAATCTTAATCACGGCTTCATCTGCCTCTCAAAGTCTACGAATGATGCTTAAATTATTTGATAGAGTGAATGAACATATCTGCCGTCTGATGGCCTCAGATTCTGTACCCAAATTTGTAAAAACTGAAAAATATCGTAAAATTATTGATCAAATCGAGCGAAGTGAACGTAAAAAACAACGTGAATTAAATGAAGTCAGCGATTCCTTAAGAAGGATGGAGTCAAAGGAGGAATTACAAGCTTAAATTTTTTTTTTTTTGGAAATAATAAAAAAAAATCTTTGAAACTCCCTTTTAACCCTTGTCTATTTTCAACATGACTCCATTAACAAAATACTATGCAAAGATTTTTGGCGTGGGCTTAGCCATTGGTGGTGCAATGGAAGTCTTATTAATCAAGAGTAATTACTGTAAGTTGTCTTGTCATTAGTGAATCGTTCTCAATTGACACATTTGTAAAAATAAAAAAGATCAAATGTTGGCTGCTTCAGAAGCCAAGCAGAACATGAAGGATCTCGTACAGGAACAGGAAGACTTGGAACGTTACCAACGCATGAAAGCTGCTGCTAGTTCTTCTTCTTCCTAAAACTCACTCGTGTTTACATTTACCCTTCTCCCCTTTTTATTTTTATTTTTGCAGAAACCTGTAAGGAGCTATTCGCATAACAATAAAATGCTCTCCTTTTATTTAATTAGAAAATAGTTTCGGACACAGTACAAATTTGGAATTTCAGTGTCTTTTTCATAAACAGTTGGTCGGTAGGGAGAGTCTTTTATGCATTACCTGTCAAAAAAACTAGGCTCGAGAGGTGCATATTATTCTTCACCTACATTTGGTGTTTATTAATACTCCGCGTTAGTTCGATCACGGATCGATGACATCCAAGGGTTCCAATAAATGCACTTGCTTGTGATTCTTGGATAAAAGCTCCCACTGTTCAGCGACGCACAAATTTTTATGACATCCTGTAGTTTCTTTGCTGGTAGAATTTATTAACAAAAACGTGACAAGATGAGTCAAAGATTCTGTAATAAAAACCCAACCCAGACATCTGGACATAACCAGGTTTATTTCAATCCAAACTTAATCCCCATTTTTTGTCACGGGTACATCTTCAGCTGATTATTACATCCAAAGCTTCTATGACAACCTTTTCTTCATGTAAGGTTCTCGCTATCGGTTTTTTGCCGATTTTTTCCTGCTTAATTAAAAAGGTATTCACACTGATGATAGACCTAAGTTTGCGTTTCCGGGCCGAGAGATTAACAATAACCGTCGGTCTACAATAAACTAATTGAGGTAGGAGCAGCTTATATCCATATCATGTGTTATCTTGATCTTTTTTGAATTCGATTTGGTTGTTTGTCAAATGTCTCTTATCTTTTGGGCAATACCCGAAAAAGAATTCCAGACTTTTTTTTTTTGCCACATATTGAATTTATCACCGAACTTGTTTATGTTAAACAAGACTAATGTTGTGTCATTGTTTTGGCTTCTATTCAGTAACATATTCTGATGTCATTTTTTGTGACATTTCTCTCCTCTTTTATTTTTCCTGTGCATCAGAAGCAGATTTTAAACCAATGTTATTTTCAGTCTATAAACGGAAACAAGTCCAGAAACGGAACAAACTCTTAATTTAGCTTATGCATAAATGTAAGGGCTTGGTTTTTATCTGCATGCGGTCAGCAGGTTGTTGATCAACATCGTACGATTACATGCAAGTTTTTGACACAGACTTCATCTAGGATACACAATATGTCAAAAAGAACTGTTTGTTCATAATCGATATTGGGTTTACGAACAGGTGGTCCAGGTAAATACGGTATGATATGTACGATAGCCAGTAGTTTGCTAAAACCTCGGAGGGAGAATATACATGCTGCATTGAAGACAGTGGATATTTAAGAGCAAACACTATGGCGGATTCGTTGTTTGTTGTAAACAACTTTGTTGACAGAATCAACAACTGTGATTGATTTTCTCAACAAAGTTTTTGACCATTTTTTTTTTTTTCATAAAAAAGAATTGTTGCTGGCCAACAACTTTGGTAAATTATTCAAGTGTAGATTTGTTTATAAATTCTGGTGTCACGATTTTTTTATACTCAAGTGGACGTTCACTCGGCGCTTAAGATTCATTCACGTCATTTTGCCTATGTTTATTTCTATTTTATTCCTATATTTCTTAAAGACTACTTGCTTTCCCCATCTTCGAGTGTAGCAATTCCTTGAAAATGTGATGCGATATGACTTTGTAATAATTTTCAGTCACGGTGTATCGGACAAGGCCTACGTTACAAATGATATCTTTGAAACGACAAACAACATATGTTGACCAGGGTGATGTAAGACTACCTTTGGCATGAGCCTGTCATAATCTACCACTCAATGTAATTCAGCCACATCAATTAAGACAAGAAAATCATTCACGCCATCAAATTTGGTTTCAAAAAAGAAGGTGATGGAACCGACATAAAGTTGACTCGTTAAATTGTTGTAGTGGCTATAAAGGTTTAGGAAAACTGTCTGTACGACTAAATAATGACGATCAACAACCGATCTTATTTTAGGTGGGATGCAGCAAACAAAACATAGTTATACCTTTTCTGTGCTCGTTGATATGATCTTTGAAAAAAGAGGAGATATACACAATATCATCATACCAGGTCCGACGGCACTATTAACTACACCATTACTTGTTTTGACAAGCTCGTAGAAACCGGAATATGTTCTGCTGTAAAGCAGAGATAAGTTGTCTATCTGATACACTAGATACAATTCGGCTTTTAGGTCACAAAACCAAATAAAACTGGCGTAAGCCCAAATATTTATTATGACTACAACTTATCACTAACTACTGGGTCTCCAGAGGCTCTCCTTACATCATTTTTAAACCATACCTTTCACATACCACTGGGAGATTTACTTGTCTACATTATTATATTAGCAAACCCTTCATCCTTTGAATTGAGCTTTTTTATGACCACGCCTAAAGAGTGGTTGACTAGGTTAAGTTTTACATGATTGTCCAACTGCTCCATATCTTTATCAACCTAAACAGCTGTTCTTCCTGTAGTTATGTTACATCGTCGGAAACTGCTCCTAAATTATATATTTGTAGCGTCACATTTTCATCATATAAATTAAATATACCTTCTCCCTGTTGGAAGTATGATATCTTCTAACATGTCTTCTATAAG
>NW_026252576.1:22500-25000 GCF_025094135.1 Mucor mucedo | reverse complement strand
AAAGAATTTCCCATTAACTACGCCTTCATTCAATCGTTAGATTGACGGTAGAAACAAGAAATAATAGGCGGGTTCGATTTGTGTTGTAGAATCAAAGAAAAATTACTTTTTTTTTTCTTCTACATAGATCCTACCGACTACTATTTATAAAGTCAGGGCTGCACTTGAATTTTTATGTTACTATCATTTGAAATTATCCAATTACTAAAAGCGCCCTACCTTAACTCCGACAGGAGGGGTACCCGTCAAAGGTGAAAACATTTACCGCGGGACCTACAGTACCAGTACCGCTTTTTTGCGACCCTAAAACATCTTTTTTTTTTAGGTGGAAAAACATTAAAATATTAAAAATATTAAAACATCCTTTTTTTTACTACGGTAGCATTTGTAAAAAGTGCCCATGTGACTGCTTTGAAAAAAAAGTGAAAAGTGTCGTGTCCCAAAAAGTTCCCAGTGATAACTGCTTTGGAAAACGGTAGAATTTGAAAAAAGTGAAAAGTGTCGTGTCCCAAAAAGTTCCCAGTGATAACTGCTTCGGAAAAAGTGTAAAGTGTCGTGTCCCAAAAAGTTCCCAGTGATAACTGCTTCGGAAAAAGTGTAAAGTGTCGTGTCCCAAAAAGTTCCCAGTGATAACTGCTTTGGAAAACGGTAGAATTTGAAAAAAGTGAAAAGTGTCGTGTCCCAAAAAGTTCCCAGTGATAACTGCTTCGGAAAAAGTGTAAAGTGTCGTGTCCCAAAAAGTTCCCAGTGATAACTGCTTCGGAAAAAGTGTAAAGTGTCGTGTCCCAAAAAGTTCCCAGTGATAACTGCTTTGGAAAACGGTAGAATTTGAAAAAAGTGAAAAGTGTCGTGTCCCAAAAAGTTCCCAGTGATAACTGCTTCGGAAAAAGTGTAAAGTGTCGTGTCCCAAAAAGTTCCCAGTGATAACTGCTTCGGAAAAAGTGTAAAGTGTCGTGTCCCAAAAAGTTCCCAGTGATAACTGCTTTGGAAAACGGTAGAATTTGAAAAAAGTGAAAAGTGTCGTGTCCCAAAAAGTTCCCAGTGATAACTGCTTTGAAAAAAGTAAAAAGTGCCGTGCCGTGCCGTGCCCAGGTCCAGATACATCGTACAATATTCGTTTTTGCAAATGTTTGTAATGTTTGTAATATAGTAGATGACAGTAAATCATCTGAAAAGCTCAATCAGAGAGTTGGGGGACTTAATATATGTCCAATTACTATTACTATTAGAATAATACCTAGAGAGTATGAGTATTTGGGTAAGTCTCTTGCTGAGAAATCAATGACAAACGTAATGTCAGATGAAAACTGCTTTGAAAAGAAAAAAAAAACATTTGTTCTTGTTTTTCTTCCTAAAAAAAAAAAAAAAAAAAAAAAAAAAACAGATGTTTTACTACGGGAGCATTTGAAAAATGAACTTCTTTTGTTCTTTGTTCTTTGAACTTCAAATAAATAAAAAAAAAAAATGTGCTTTGTCCCTGTACTGCTTTGATTTATAACTTTATCAAGATCAACAACCCGACAAATAAAAAAGAACTAATTTGCAAAAAAAAGTTGTCGGAGTTTAACATAAAAAAAATTAAAAAAATTACAGCAACCAGTATTCCCATGTGGTCCCCCACCATAGTACTGACTGGTCCAGATATTGCTTAACTGCGGAGATCGGACGGGATCCGGTGTTTTCAATATTGTATGGCCGTAACTTATTTCTCATATAATTAAAACAGCCTTAACACTAAAAAAATATTTTATAACGCCAAAAAATACTTTTTGATAGACCAAACACCATACTTTTCAACAGAAAACAACAAAAAAAAAGGTTTTGCAAACCAACCACCAACCAACCACCAACCAACGAAGCAACGAAGTGAATGTAACATTGTTGAGCCGATAACACTAGTCAACCCAAACATTAACCATTTGCCAACAGTTGCCAACAGTTGCCAACATTGCCAACAGTTGCCAACAGTTGCCAACATTAGTTAACATTAGCCAACATTAGTTAACATTAGCCAACATTAGTTAACATTAGCCAACATTACCGACATTACCGACATTGACAACATTTCATTTGCCAACATTGCCGACATTGCAAATTCCATTGCAAATTCCATTGCAAATTCCCTTGCAAATTCCCTTGCGAATTCCCTTGCAAATTCCCTTGCAAATTCCCTTGGGGTTGCATTCCTGCAAACGAACCAAGCAAAGGTCCAATACAATATTCAGACTTACCAAATTATTTAATAAAGCAACAATTTCTTGAATAATTGAATTTATTTTTTATTAAATGTTTATAAAATAACTAGTGTTCGGAATGAGTACGAGCTTCGATCGTGTTCCAGTCGAAGCTCGCTCGAATTTTCTTAACGTGAAAGTCACGTCAATTGCAGAAAGTTATGATTATTAAACATAGAGTACAACCAGTACAAACGCATCTAAAAAATCTAGTCTTCTCAAATAAATGATACAAAAATTTGTTAAACCATCAAAATTAGAAACTA
>NW_026252576.1:12500-15000 GCF_025094135.1 Mucor mucedo | reverse complement strand
ACATTTACCGCGGGACCTACAGTACCAGTACCGCTTTTTTGCGACCCTAAAACATCTTTTTTTTTTAGGTGGAAAAACATTAAAATATTAAAAATATTAAAACATCCTTTTTTTTACTACGGTAGCATTTGTAAAAAGTGCCCATGTGACTGCTTTGAAAAAAAAGTGAAAAGTGTCGTGTCCCAAAAAGTTCCCAGTGATAACTGCTTTGGAAAACGGTAGAATTTGAAAAAAGTGAAAAGTGTCGTGTCCCAAAAAGTTCCCAGTGATAACTGCTTCGGAAAAAGTGTAAAGTGTCGTGTCCCAAAAAGTTCCCAGTGATAACTGCTTCGGAAAAAGTGTAAAGTGTCGTGTCCCAAAAAGTTCCCAGTGATAACTGCTTTGGAAAACGGTAGAATTTGAAAAAAGTGAAAAGTGTCGTGTCCCAAAAAGTTCCCAGTGATAACTGCTTCGGAAAAAGTGTAAAGTGTCGTGTCCCAAAAAGTTCCCAGTGATAACTGCTTCGGAAAAAGTGTAAAGTGTCGTGTCCCAAAAAGTTCCCAGTGATAACTGCTTTGGAAAACGGTAGAATTTGAAAAAAGTGAAAAGTGTCGTGTCCCAAAAAGTTCCCAGTGATAACTGCTTCGGAAAAAGTGTAAAGTGTCGTGTCCCAAAAAGTTCCCAGTGATAACTGCTTCGGAAAAAGTGTAAAGTGTCGTGTCCCAAAAAGTTCCCAGTGATAACTGCTTTGGAAAACGGTAGAATTTGAAAAAAGTGAAAAGTGTCGTGTCCCAAAAAGTTCCCAGTGATAACTGCTTTGAAAAAAGTAAAAAGTGCCGTGCCGTGCCGTGCCCAGGTCCAGATACATCGTACAATATTCGTTTTTGCAAATGTTTGTAATGTTTGTAATATAGTAGATGACAGTAAATCATCTGAAAAGCTCAATCAGAGAGTTGGGGGACTTAATATATGTCCAATTACTATTACTATTAGAATAATACCTAGAGAGTATGAGTATTTGGGTAAGTCTCTTGCTGAGAAATCAATGACAAACGTAATGTCAGATGAAAACTGCTTTGAAAAGAAAAAAAAAACATTTGTTCTTGTTTTTCTTCCTAAAAAAAAAAAAAAAAAAAAAAAAAAAACAGATGTTTTACTACGGGAGCATTTGAAAAATGAACTTCTTTTGTTCTTTGTTCTTTGAACTTCAAATAAATAAAAAAAAAAAATGTGCTTTGTCCCTGTACTGCTTTGATTTATAACTTTATCAAGATCAACAACCCGACAAATAAAAAAGAACTAATTTGCAAAAAAAAGTTGTCGGAGTTTAACATAAAAAAAATTAAAAAAATTACAGCAACCAGTATTCCCATGTGGTCCCCCACCATAGTACTGACTGGTCCAGATATTGCTTAACTGCGGAGATCGGACGGGATCCGGTGTTTTCAATATTGTATGGCCGTAACTTATTTCTCATATAATTAAAACAGCCTTAACACTAAAAAAATATTTTATAACGCCAAAAAATACTTTTTGATAGACCAAACACCATACTTTTCAACAGAAAACAACAAAAAAAAAGGTTTTGCAAACCAACCACCAACCAACCACCAACCAACGAAGCAACGAAGTGAATGTAACATTGTTGAGCCGATAACACTAGTCAACCCAAACATTAACCATTTGCCAACAGTTGCCAACAGTTGCCAACATTGCCAACAGTTGCCAACAGTTGCCAACATTAGTTAACATTAGCCAACATTAGTTAACATTAGCCAACATTAGTTAACATTAGCCAACATTACCGACATTACCGACATTGACAACATTTCATTTGCCAACATTGCCGACATTGCAAATTCCATTGCAAATTCCATTGCAAATTCCCTTGCAAATTCCCTTGCGAATTCCCTTGCAAATTCCCTTGCAAATTCCCTTGGGGTTGCATTCCTGCAAACGAACCAAGCAAAGGTCCAATACAATATTCAGACTTACCAAATTATTTAATAAAGCAACAATTTCTTGAATAATTGAATTTATTTTTTATTAAATGTTTATAAAATAACTAGTGTTCGGAATGAGTACGAGCTTCGATCGTGTTCCAGTCGAAGCTCGCTCGAATTTTCTTAACGTGAAAGTCACGTCAATTGCAGAAAGTTATGATTATTAAACATAGAGTACAACCAGTACAAACGCATCTAAAAAATCTAGTCTTCTCAAATAAATGATACAAAAATTTGTTAAACCATCAAAATTAGAAACTAAAAAGCAAAAAAGAATAATGAAGTTGAGAGTATTTTATTATAATAATAGAAAATGTTATTGTCCGTCTTTTTGCAGAAGTGGATGCACGCTCGAAGATCACTCGAATCCAACAAAAAAAAAAAAAAAAAAGGTAGTAACCCTACGGCTTGCTGCCCCACCCCCCAAAGGCTTGCTGCGCAATTGCCTACGTGCACCCCAATTTTTTTGTTTTTTTTTTTTACCGTAGCCACAGCACAGCTACCTGACAGTAAAGACG
>NW_026252576.1:2500-5000 GCF_025094135.1 Mucor mucedo | reverse complement strand
AAAGTTCCCAGTGATAACTGCTTCGGAAAAAGTGTAAAGTGTCGTGTCCCAAAAAGTTCCCAGTGATAACTGCTTCGGAAAAAGTGTAAAGTGTCGTGTCCCAAAAAGTTCCCAGTGATAACTGCTTTGGAAAACGGTAGAATTTGAAAAAAGTGAAAAGTGTCGTGTCCCAAAAAGTTCCCAGTGATAACTGCTTCGGAAAAAGTGTAAAGTGTCGTGTCCCAAAAAGTTCCCAGTGATAACTGCTTCGGAAAAAGTGTAAAGTGTCGTGTCCCAAAAAGTTCCCAGTGATAACTGCTTTGGAAAACGGTAGAATTTGAAAAAAGTGAAAAGTGTCGTGTCCCAAAAAGTTCCCAGTGATAACTGCTTCGGAAAAAGTGTAAAGTGTCGTGTCCCAAAAAGTTCCCAGTGATAACTGCTTCGGAAAAAGTGTAAAGTGTCGTGTCCCAAAAAGTTCCCAGTGATAACTGCTTTGGAAAACGGTAGAATTTGAAAAAAGTGAAAAGTGTCGTGTCCCAAAAAGTTCCCAGTGATAACTGCTTTGAAAAAAGTAAAAAGTGCCGTGCCGTGCCGTGCCCAGGTCCAGATACATCGTACAATATTCGTTTTTGCAAATGTTTGTAATGTTTGTAATATAGTAGATGACAGTAAATCATCTGAAAAGCTCAATCAGAGAGTTGGGGGACTTAATATATGTCCAATTACTATTACTATTAGAATAATACCTAGAGAGTATGAGTATTTGGGTAAGTCTCTTGCTGAGAAATCAATGACAAACGTAATGTCAGATGAAAACTGCTTTGAAAAGAAAAAAAAAACATTTGTTCTTGTTTTTCTTCCTAAAAAAAAAAAAAAAAAAAAAAAAAAAAACAGATGTTTTACTACGGGAGCATTTGAAAAATGAACTTCTTTTGTTCTTTGTTCTTTGAACTTCAAATAAATAAAAAAAAAAAATGTGCTTTGTCCCTGTACTGCTTTGATTTATAACTTTATCAAGATCAACAACCCGACAAATAAAAAAGAACTAATTTGCAAAAAAAAGTTGTCGGAGTTTAACATAAAAAAAATTAAAAAAATTACAGCAACCAGTATTCCCATGTGGTCCCCCACCATAGTACTGACTGGTCCAGATATTGCTTAACTGCGGAGATCGGACGGGATCCGGTGTTTTCAATATTGTATGGCCGTAACTTATTTCTCATATAATTAAAACAGCCTTAACACTAAAAAAATATTTTATAACGCCAAAAAATACTTTTTGATAGACCAAACACCATACTTTTCAACAGAAAACAACAAAAAAAAGGTTTTGCAAACCAACCACCAACCAACCACCAACCAACGAAGCAACGAAGTGAATGTAACATTGTTGAGCCGATAACACTAGTCAACCCAAACATTAACCATTTGCCAACAGTTGCCAACAGTTGCCAACATTGCCAACAGTTGCCAACAGTTGCCAACATTAGTTAACATTAGCCAACATTAGTTAACATTAGCCAACATTAGTTAACATTAGCCAACATTACCGACATTACCGACATTGACAACATTTCATTTGCCAACATTGCCGACATTGCAAATTCCATTGCAAATTCCATTGCAAATTCCCTTGCAAATTCCCTTGCGAATTCCCTTGCAAATTCCCTTGCAAATTCCCTTGGGGTTGCATTCCTGCAAACGAACCAAGCAAAGGTCCAATACAATATTCAGACTTACCAAATTATTTAATAAAGCAACAATTTCTTGAATAATTGAATTTATTTTTTATTAAATGTTTATAAAATAACTAGTGTTCGGAATGAGTACGAGCTTCGATCGTGTTCCAGTCGAAGCTCGCTCGAATTTTCTTAACGTGAAAGTCACGTCAATTGCAGAAAGTTATGATTATTAAACATAGAGTACAACCAGTACAAACGCATCTAAAAAATCTAGTCTTCTCAAATAAATGATACAAAAATTTGTTAAACCATCAAAATTAGAAACTAAAAAGCAAAAAAGAATAATGAAGTTGAGAGTATTTTATTATAATAATAGAAAATGTTATTGTCCGTCTTTTTGCAGAAGTGGATGCACGCTCGAAGATCACTCGAATCCAACAAAAAAAAAAAAAAAAAGGTAGTAACCCTACGGCTTGCTGCCCCACCCCCCAAAGGCTTGCTGCGCAATTGCCTACGTGCACCCCAATTTTTTTGTTTTTTTTTTTTACCGTAGCCACAGCACAGCTACCTGACAGTAAAGACGGTAGAAGCTGTACTGTAGCTATCGTAGCTGCCTACGGTGGTCGCTGTACTTTGACCGACCGTAGAGACCTTACTATGAGCTCCATTACTCTACTAATGATAGCGTGAGCCGGTTTGACTTGATGAGAAAACCAACCGTGGAGACTTTACTATGAGCTCTATTACTCTACTAATGATAGCGTGAGCCGGTTTGACTTGATGAGAAAACCAACCGTAGAGACTTTACTATGAGCTCCATTACTCTACTAATGATAGCG
>NW_026252575.1:20000-22500 GCF_025094135.1 Mucor mucedo | reverse complement strand
TATGAAATTCCTTTAGCAATCCTACAAATTTTTCTTACGGATATGTAAACCCAGTCGAGTTGTAATAACTTGACCGGGAACCCGTTCGATGGACTCTTTATTTCCGCTGAAAATTAATCCGGCTTCGTAAAGTTTGCCCAGATGCATTATAATAATTTTAACCCGTAAAGGAAAGAAATATACAATACCCAAATCGGACGAGTGTCAAGACTTTTAACGGTACAAGACACTACGACTGAACGCAAGCACTACAAGAGTCCTCACGCTGCCAAAAGAATTTCCCATTAACTACGCCTTCATTCAATCGTTAGATTGACGGTAGAAACAAGAAATAATAGGCGGGTTCGATTTGTGTTGTAGAATCAAAGAAAAATTACTTTTTTTTTTCTTCTACATAGATCCTACCGACTACTATTTATAAAGTCAGGGCTGCACTTGAATTTTTATGTTACTATCATTTGAAATTATCCAATTACTAAAAGCGCCCTACCTTAACTCCGACAGGAGGGGTACCCGTCAAAGGTGAAAACATTTACCGCGGGACCTACAGTACCAGTACCGCTTTTTTGCGACCCTAAAACATCTTTTTTTTTTAGGTGGAAAAACATTAAAATATTAAAAATATTAAAACATCCTTTTTTTTACTACGGTAGCATTTGTAAAAAGTGCCCATGTGACTGCTTTGAAAAAAAAGTGAAAAGTGTCGTGTCCCAAAAAGTTCCCAGTGATAACTGCTTTGGAAAACGGTAGAATTTGAAAAAAGTGAAAAGTGTCGTGTCCCAAAAAGTTCCCAGTGATAACTGCTTCGGAAAAAGTGTAAAGTGTCGTGTCCCAAAAAGTTCCCAGTGATAACTGCTTCGGAAAAAGTGTAAAGTGTCGTGTCCCAAAAAGTTCCCAGTGATAACTGCTTTGGAAAACGGTAGAATTTGAAAAAAGTGAAAAGTGTCGTGTCCCAAAAAGTTCCCAGTGATAACTGCTTCGGAAAAAGTGTAAAGTGTCGTGTCCCAAAAAGTTCCCAGTGATAACTGCTTCGGAAAAAGTGTAAAGTGTCGTGTCCCAAAAAGTTCCCAGTGATAACTGCTTTGGAAAACGGTAGAATTTGAAAAAAGTGAAAAGTGTCGTGTCCCAAAAAGTTCCCAGTGATAACTGCTTCGGAAAAAGTGTAAAGTGTCGTGTCCCAAAAAGTTCCCAGTGATAACTGCTTCGGAAAAAGTGTAAAGTGTCGTGTCCCAAAAAGTTCCCAGTGATAACTGCTTTGGAAAACGGTAGAATTTGAAAAAAGTGAAAAGTGTCGTGTCCCAAAAAGTTCCCAGTGATAACTGCTTTGAAAAAAGTAAAAAGTGCCGTGCCGTGCCGTGCCCAGGTCCAGATACATCGTACAATATTCGTTTTTGCAAATGTTTGTAATGTTTGTAATATAGTAGATGACAGTAAATCATCTGAAAAGCTCAATCAGAGAGTTGGGGGACTTAATATATGTCCAATTACTATTACTATTAGAATAATACCTAGAGAGTATGAGTATTTGGGTAAGTCTCTTGCTGAGAAATCAATGACAAACGTAATGTCAGATGAAAACTGCTTTGAAAAGAAAAAAAAAACATTTGTTCTTGTTTTTCTTCCTAAAAAAAAAAAAAAAAAAAAAAAAAAAAACAGATGTTTTACTACGGGAGCATTTGAAAAATGAACTTCTTTTGTTCTTTGTTCTTTGAACTTCAAATAAATAAAAAAAAAAAATGTGCTTTGTCCCTGTACTGCTTTGATTTATAACTTTATCAAGATCAACAACCCGACAAATAAAAAAGAACTAATTTGCAAAAAAAAGTTGTCGGAGTTTAACATAAAAAAAATTAAAAAAATTACAGCAACCAGTATTCCCATGTGGTCCCCCACCATAGTACTGACTGGTCCAGATATTGCTTAACTGCGGAGATCGGACGGGATCCGGTGTTTTCAATATTGTATGGCCGTAACTTATTTCTCATATAATTAAAACAGCCTTAACACTAAAAAAATATTTTATAACGCCAAAAAATACTTTTTGATAGACCAAACACCATACTTTTCAACAGAAAACAACAAAAAAAAAGGTTTTGCAAACCAACCACCAACCAACCACCAACCAACGAAGCAACGAAGTGAATGTAACATTGTTGAGCCGATAACACTAGTCAACCCAAACATTAACCATTTGCCAACAGTTGCCAACAGTTGCCAACATTGCCAACAGTTGCCAACAGTTGCCAACATTAGTTAACATTAGCCAACATTAGTTAACATTAGCCAACATTAGTTAACATTAGCCAACATTACCGACATTACCGACATTGACAACATTTCATTTGCCAACATTGCCGACATTGCAAATTCCATTGCAAATTCCATTGCAAATTCCCTTGCAAATTCCCTTGCGAATTCCCTTGCAAATTCCCTTGCGAATTCCCTTGCAAATTCCCTTGCAAATTCCCTTGGGGTTGCATTCCTGCAAACGAACCAAGCA
>NW_026252575.1:7500-12500 GCF_025094135.1 Mucor mucedo | reverse complement strand
CGACTGAACGCAAGCACTACAAGAGTCCTCACGCTGCCAAAAGAATTTCCCATTAACTACGCCTTCATTCAATCGTTAGATTGACGGTAGAAACAAGAAATAATAGGCGGGTTCGATTTGTGTTGTAGAATCAAAGAAAAATTACTTTTTTTTTTCTTCTACATAGATCCTACCGACTACTATTTATAAAGTCAGGGCTGCACTTGAATTTTTATGTTACTATCATTTGAAATTATCCAATTACTAAAAGCGCCCTACCTTAACTCCGACAGGAGGGGTACCCGTCAAAGGTGAAAACATTTACCGCGGGACCTACAGTACCAGTACCGCTTTTTTGCGACCCTAAAACATCTTTTTTTTTTAGGTGGAAAAACATTAAAATATTAAAAATATTAAAACATCCTTTTTTTTACTACGGTAGCATTTGTAAAAAGTGCCCATGTGACTGCTTTGAAAAAAAAGTGAAAAGTGTCGTGTCCCAAAAAGTTCCCAGTGATAACTGCTTTGGAAAACGGTAGAATTTGAAAAAAGTGAAAAGTGTCGTGTCCCAAAAAGTTCCCAGTGATAACTGCTTCGGAAAAAGTGTAAAGTGTCGTGTCCCAAAAAGTTCCCAGTGATAACTGCTTCGGAAAAAGTGTAAAGTGTCGTGTCCCAAAAAGTTCCCAGTGATAACTGCTTTGGAAAACGGTAGAATTTGAAAAAAGTGAAAAGTGTCGTGTCCCAAAAAGTTCCCAGTGATAACTGCTTCGGAAAAAGTGTAAAGTGTCGTGTCCCAAAAAGTTCCCAGTGATAACTGCTTCGGAAAAAGTGTAAAGTGTCGTGTCCCAAAAAGTTCCCAGTGATAACTGCTTTGGAAAACGGTAGAATTTGAAAAAAGTGAAAAGTGTCGTGTCCCAAAAAGTTCCCAGTGATAACTGCTTCGGAAAAAGTGTAAAGTGTCGTGTCCCAAAAAGTTCCCAGTGATAACTGCTTCGGAAAAAGTGTAAAGTGTCGTGTCCCAAAAAGTTCCCAGTGATAACTGCTTTGGAAAACGGTAGAATTTGAAAAAAGTGAAAAGTGTCGTGTCCCAAAAAGTTCCCAGTGATAACTGCTTTGAAAAAAGTAAAAAGTGCCGTGCCGTGCCGTGCCCAGGTCCAGATACATCGTACAATATTCGTTTTTGCAAATGTTTGTAATGTTTGTAATATAGTAGATGACAGTAAATCATCTGAAAAGCTCAATCAGAGAGTTGGGGGACTTAATATATGTCCAATTACTATTACTATTAGAATAATACCTAGAGAGTATGAGTATTTGGGTAAGTCTCTTGCTGAGAAATCAATGACAAACGTAATGTCAGATGAAAACTGCTTTGAAAAGAAAAAAAAAACATTTGTTCTTGTTTTTCTTCCTAAAAAAAAAAAAAAAAAAAAAAAAAAAACAGATGTTTTACTACGGGAGCATTTGAAAAATGAACTTCTTTTGTTCTTTGTTCTTTGAACTTCAAATAAATAAAAAAAAAAAATGTGCTTTGTCCCTGTACTGCTTTGATTTATAACTTTATCAAGATCAACAACCCGACAAATAAAAAAGAACTAATTTGCAAAAAAAAGTTGTCGGAGTTTAACATAAAAAAAATTAAAAAAATTACAGCAACCAGTATTCCCATGTGGTCCCCCACCATAGTACTGACTGGTCCAGATATTGCTTAACTGCGGAGATCGGACGGGATCCGGTGTTTTCAATATTGTATGGCCGTAACTTATTTCTCATATAATTAAAACAGCCTTAACACTAAAAAAATATTTTATAACGCCAAAAAATACTTTTTGATAGACCAAACACCATACTTTTCAACAGAAAACAACAAAAAAAAAGGTTTTGCAAACCAACCACCAACCAACCACCAACCAACGAAGCAACGAAGTGAATGTAACATTGTTGAGCCGATAACACTAGTCAACCCAAACATTAACCATTTGCCAACAGTTGCCAACAGTTGCCAACATTGCCAACAGTTGCCAACAGTTGCCAACATTAGTTAACATTAGCCAACATTAGTTAACATTAGCCAACATTAGTTAACATTAGCCAACATTACCGACATTACCGACATTGACAACATTTCATTTGCCAACATTGCCGACATTGCAAATTCCATTGCAAATTCCATTGCAAATTCCCTTGCAAATTCCCTTGCGAATTCCCTTGCAAATTCCCTTGCAAATTCCCTTGGGGTTGCATTCCTGCAAACGAACCAAGCAAAGGTCCAATACAATATTCAGACTTACCAAATTATTTAATAAAGCAACAATTTCTTGAATAATTGAATTTATTTTTTATTAAATGTTTATAAAATAACTAGTGTTCGGAATGAGTACGAGCTTCGATCGTGTTCCAGTCGAAGCTCGCTCGAATTTTCTTAACGTGAAAGTCACGTCAATTGCAGAAAGTTATGATTATTAAACATAGAGTACAACCAGTACAAACGCATCTAAAAAATCTAGTCTTCTCAAATAAATGATACAAAAATTTGTTAAACCATCAAAATTAGAAACTAAAAAGCAAAAAAGAATAATGAAGTTGAGAGTATTTTATTATAATAATAGAAAATGTTATTGTCCGTCTTTTTGCAGAAGTGGATGCACGCTCGAAGATCACTCGAATCCAACAAAAAAAAAAAAAAAAAGGTAGTAACCCTACGGCTTGCTGCCCCACCCCCCAAAGGCTTGCTGCGCAATTGCCTACGTGCACCCCAATTTTTTTGTTTTTTTTTTTTACCGTAGCCACAGCACAGCTACCTGACAGTAACGACGTTACTGTCAGGTAGCTGTGCTGTGGCTACGGTAAAAAAAAAAACAAAAAAATTGGGGTGCACGTAGGCAATTGCGCAGCAAGCCTTTGGGGGGTGGGGCAGCAAGCCGTAGGGTTACTACCTTTTTTTTTTTTTTTTTTGTTGGATTCGAGTGATCTTCGAGCGTGCATCCACTTCTGCAAAAAGACGGACAATAACATTTTCTATTATTATAATAAAATACTCTCAACTTCATTATTCTTTTTTGCTTTTTAGTTTCTAATTTTGATGGTTTAACAAATTTTTGTATCATTTATTTGAGAAGACTAGATTTTTTAGATGCGTTTGTACTGGTTGTACTCTATGTTTAATAATCATAACTTTCTGCAATTGACGTGACTTTCACGTTAAGAAAATTCGAGCGAGCTTCGACTGGAACACGATCGAAGCTCGTACTCATTCCGAACACTAGTTATTTTATAAACATTTAATAAAAAATAAATTCAATTATTCAAGAAATTGTTGCTTTATTAAATAATTTGGTAAGTCTGAATATTGTATTGGACCTTTGCTTGGTTCGTTTGCAGGAATGCAACCCCAAGGGAATTTGCAAGGGAATTTGCAAGGGAATTCGCAAGGGAATTTGCAAGGGAATTTGCAATGGAATTTGCAATGGAATTTGCAATGTCGGCAATGTTGGCAAATGAAATGTTGTCAATGTCGGTAATGTCGGTAATGTTGGCTAATGTTAACTAATGTTGGCTAATGTTAACTAATGTTGGCTAATGTTAACTAATGTTGGCAACTGTTGGCAACTGTTGGCAATGTTGGCAACTGTTGGCAACTGTTGGCAAATGGTTAATGTTTGGGTTGACTAGTGTTATCGGCTCAACAATGTTACATTCACTTCGTTGCTTCGTTGGTTGGTGGTTGGTTGGTGGTTGGTTTGCAAAACCTTTTTTTTTGTTGTTTTCTGTTGAAAAGTATGGTGTTTGGTCTATCAAAAAGTATTTTTTGGCGTTATAAAATATTTTTTTAGTGTTAAGGCTGTTTTAATTATATGAGAAATAAGTTACGGCCATACAATATTGAAAACACCGGATCCCGTCCGATCTCCGCAGTTAAGCAATATCTGGACCAGTCAGTACTATGGTGGGGGACCACATGGGAATACTGGTTGCTGTAATTTTTTTAATTTTTTTTATGTTAAACTCCGACAACTTTTTTTTGCAAATTAGTTCTTTTTTATTTGTCGGGTTGTTGATCTTGATAAAGTTATAAATCAAAGCAGTACAGGGACAAAGCACATTTTTTTTTTTTATTTATTTGAAGTTCAAAGAACAAAGAACAAAAGAAGTTCATTTTTCAAATGCTCCCGTAGTAAAACATCTGTTTTTTTTTTTTTTTTTTTTTTTTTTTTTAGGAAGAAAAACAAGAACAAATGTTTTTTTTTTCTTTTCAAAGCAGTTTTCATCTGACATTACGTTTGTCATTGATTTCTCAGCAAGAGACTTACCCAAATACTCATACTCTCTAGGTATTATTCTAATAGTAATAGTAAT
Organism: Mucor mucedo; assembly: GCF_025094135.1. Taxonomy (NCBI): domain Eukaryota; kingdom Fungi; phylum Mucoromycota; class Mucoromycetes; order Mucorales; family Mucoraceae; genus Mucor; species Mucor mucedo. The sequence continues at coordinate 8,165 of NW_026252575.1, read as the reverse complement.
TGGACATATATTAAGTCCCCCAACTCTCTGATTGAGCTTTTCAGATGATTTACTGTCATCTACTATATTACAAACATTACAAACATTTGCAAAAACGAATATTGTACGATGTATCTGGACCTGGGCACGGCACGGCACGGCACTTTTTACTTTTTTCAAAGCAGTTATCACTGGGAACTTTTTGGGACACGACACTTTTCACTTTTTTCAAATTCTACCGTTTTCCAAAGCAGTTATCACTGGGAACTTTTTGGGACACGACACTTTACACTTTTTCCGAAGCAGTTATCACTGGGAACTTTTTGGGACACGACACTTTACACTTTTTCCGAAGCAGTTATCACTGGGAACTTTTTGGGACACGACACTTTTCACTTTTTTCAAATTCTACCGTTTTCCAAAGCAGTTATCACTGGGAACTTTTTGGGACACGACACTTTACACTTTTTCCGAAGCAGTTATCACTGGGAACTTTTTGGGACACGACACTTTACACTTTTTCCGAAGCAGTTATCACTGGGAACTTTTTGGGACACGACACTTTTCACTTTTTTCAAATTCTACCGTTTTCCAAAGCAGTTATCACTGGGAACTTTTTGGGACACGACACTTTACACTTTTTCCGAAGCAGTTATCACTGGGAACTTTTTGGGACACGACACTTT
>NW_026252574.1:0-29820 GCF_025094135.1 Mucor mucedo | reverse complement strand
CAGAGGAACAGTTGGTTGAATTTTGAGCACGATACATCGATTAAAAAGAGATATTATTAAAGAATAGATACTTTTTATTTTATTTTTACAAAATTAAAAGGGTCTTTTATACTGTTTTAAAACCATATACATCGGTGTTCTGCCAAAGTAGTGAAGAATACCGAGATTAATGTCAAATGCAAGAATCAAAATTGCCTTTTTTATTTATTTATCCTGTTGACCTTATTTGGCTGAAGTCCCGAAATAGCTGGGGACCTGTGGCTGGGACTCAAATAAGCGACCTGCAAATAAGTCCTCATTATCACTTTAAATTTAGACAACTGAAAATTATTTTCAGACAGGCTCAAAAAAAAAATTCAGGCTAAAAAAAAATATTTTCAGACAAACGTAAAAAATTATTCAGACAAAGGGAAACTATTTTCAGAAATATGATAATAAAAATCCAGACAAGTCAAAGTTTAAACTAGTTTTGATTCTGTATTAAGGCATTTTTTCCCATTACGTTTCAGAGTGTCTTATCCAACCATTACAATCTTCCATAGTGATAGTCTCACAGGCTGCCTTAATTCTTGGGGTTAAAGTGTCCAAAGTGGAAAGCGGATTTCTTTTGATGTGCTTCTTGATCTTGAACCAGCACTCCTCAATAGGATTCAAAAATGGGGAATAGGGGGGGGGGCATAAATAAAGGTTTTAAAGACTCCATTTTTGATGGCATCAACAACATAATTGGAATGATGGATTCCGCGATCATTCATGACGATATAAAATCCATGCCTGTTGTGGCTGTATAGAATATCCATGACGTTTCGAACGAAAGTTACGACATGATACGCAGTTGTAGGTTTTCAAGGATTTACACTCTTCTTATCATCAGCTTTAGCTTTTCTTCTTTTTTTTCTAGCTGGCAAAGGGAACTCTTTCTCAATTTTGGGTACATCAGCCGATTTTAAGGACTCACCTTCGAAAAATTGATCGTACCGAAGGTGATATACTCAGCTAATAATGCTGAGGTTTTCACCCTTTTGAGTTGGCACAGGAATAATTGTAGGTATTCCCTTAACTGAGTATGCTTACTTATGATTTTATGAGCATTTAGCCGGCCTCATCCATAAATACACAATTTGTTCGGAAGTCTACGCCAGCTGCTTTTCCAAGCGGTGATTACGTTAAATTGAAGATCCATTGTTTTCTTGGCATACCTTTCCATGCTAGTCTTTTAATGAGAGTCGCTGTGATCTTACAGTTATTTGCTCACTTAACCCCACAAATTTGGGGTGGGTTACACACGTAATAGGAACCACAGTCCCATTACTTTTATCACCCCATTTGTCTAACTCAGAAACAGTCGGACAAATTTATTGAAAAATTTAATGTGCTGTCATAAAATGACGCCTGCAATAAAACTCCCATACATTATGACTAAAAATGCTGCCTGCTTGTATTTTCGCCCTGATCCATCACCACCGTTAATTTTTAGGCTCAAATTTGGAAATCGAAAATGTTTTAAGGCTGTTGATTGGCTTGAATATAAATACTTTGTGTAATTTCTATTTTGAAAAAATAGACCTTCCTTTGAAGGCATAGAGTGATGCAAGCAGTTTTTAATAGAGATTTGTGTGTAACTGAAAGAGAACTTATCGTAAACATTTTATTTTAAAAAGAAATTCGTGTAATACAAAATACTTTATGAAAATAAGTTTTTCATTGCCCAATAAGAGCCAAATTTGAAAAGATTGATGATTTATGTTCCATCACTTCGACTATATACGTTCAATACTGTCTCAACTTCTAGTTGATTCAGTGGAACTAACACTTGGTCTTGACTAAAGTTCAAAGGGATGCAACCTCTTTCGAAATTGTTACAAGAACATTCGCCAGATAACACGTTTGGCCCACATACTACGCCAACGAAAGGTTTCTGTTGATTAACTTGTAAAGAACTATTGTCATTATTGGTATTTCTGAATAAAGCAAAAGAGCCTTCGCCAATCTTTTTGTAACTAGGGTCGGTGTTATCGATAAAGTCTCTGGAGCCACCCAAAAGATCCAAATATACTCTATCTTCATTGGGTTGAATAAATGAGATTACATCGTCTCCTGCCTTTTCTCTAATTTTGTTTTCATTCAACCATGAACCACCTTCAAGAACATGACGCATCATAGACTGTTTACCAAACTTTAACCCGATATCCCGAGAAGGATTAAGCTTATTGGTAAATGTTATATGCTCCCTAATATGCTTGTTGAATTGTTCTCCCTTTTCGGTCCCGTATTGTAATACTGTTCCAAATCGACGGATCTCTTGAGGAACATGGGTAAGAAGATGAATCTTCACCTTTCCAGTATAAGCATTATGACCAGGAATATCATTATTTAAGTCGTAATAGTGAAGTGCACTTATAAACTCCTTAATTGCTCTACCCACTGTTGCTATATACTCGTTAAAGTTACTTTTCATTTCTCGTTCGAAGAGCAAAGAACATAGTTTTCCGATATGAACAAACAGAACCGTAATATTCTTTAATATTTCCTCGTTAGAAAAATCCGACAAAAGTACAATAGGAAGAATTTGGATTAGGATTTTGAAATCTCTACCCAAAAAAGAACCACAATGTCGCAACTGTCTTGTGAATTTTCGAGATAATCCAACACATTCTTCTTGGTATTGTTTAAGTTTATCTGAGAGCCTATCTAGAATAGCAGAGCGATTTTTTAAAACTATTTTTACAAGATCGACTATCATATATTTACTAATGCCAAGTAAAATGGCATGAAGAACTTCGACAGTAGTATCTTTTGATCGATCATAGGATTGTAATTCAAGCGGTCTGTCTTTTTTCCTATCTTTGTAGCATAGGTCTTTAGCAGAGAGACTCGTCCCAGTGGTAGGTGCATTCTGTATAATAGATAATCTTCTACAATCCGATGAGGCCACGACATAATGGCCACGATTTCTTTCAGCGTGTGGCAAGACAAAATAATCTACACCCTTTTGACTTGCGATACCTTTTCTAAGAAGAATATAGCACTTTCGGCAGGGATACAAGCAAGTAGGTGATAAAAGTCCGCATAACTCGGAATGGCAAGGTGTGTCGGCTTCGATCCAAAGGACTGGGGCTACGACAACAATGTTTTCGTCTTCTTCAGCCGAATACATAATCATCCCGCTTTCTAGTGATTTCAAGTCGTCAACAATAACTGGTAACAAAGAAATGCCGCTCACACCGTTTTTTTTAGGAATAGCAGATATAAAATGAATATTGCCATTTGAGGATCTTTCTTCAAAATCCAGTGCAGCGAATTTCATTGACCAGCTTTCATACCCATTGAACTGTTTAGATGTATTTCCAGAGGTATCATCTGTAAAGATAATAACAGGAGCTATTTTTACTTTATAAAACTCTTCTGTACATTGGGGTTTGCGTTTCTTCCATTGATTTACACCTTGGATTAAAATAGCATGTTCATTAGTCAAAGGGTATACCGCTGTTGGACTGATACTGCAGCATAGATAAGGATTCAAACGACAAGGAAGCTTATTCAAAATATCCGTTACGATCAAATCGGTTTCATTGAGTTCGACACCAATCTTTTGACTGTCGTGTGCTTGTAGGGTTAAATGCCCCCTTGCATACATCTTTTTATTGCAGCTATGAAAAGACTTTATCAAGAAGTTGACATTCATTGGCTTGTCTAATGGGCGTACCCAGTCACCTTTCCAATAATCAACTCCCCTCACTGTCCACATAGGTTGCTGGAAATAATCGTGAGTCCTCCATTTTTCCCCTTGTTCCAATCGGTCTAACATATCATCGCTACGATCAGGTACTGAAGAAATCAATGATGACTGCTTTGGGTTGGCCATTAAAAGTCTAACATGTTCTGATGGTAGATTCAGACAAGCTGTGACTGATTCATTATTGTCTAATGAAAGATCCACCAGCTTGGATGGAAAAATTGGCATTTTGGTTTTTTGTCGACATTGATAGTTTAAGATGTTATCTAACTTGGGCAGCGTAAAAGATACACCGTCGTCATCAGCTTTTTCCTTTACTTTGAAAAGTAAGGTAATAGCAAACATAATCTTTTTTTAGAATTCTACGCGAAATCATGTCATTATCACCATCCACCAGAACATGAAGAATCATTGTTTTTAGATTACAAAAGGGATGGGTGCTAGAAGCATATCTATCCCAAATGTTACTTGTAGTAATTTGATCAACTTCGACCTCAACATCGGACGTTGAAGTATTAACAGCAAAAGACATTTGATCTTGCAATGTCTGATACATTTCGTCGAGTTCTTCTTCATCGGCTGTATGTTGATTGTCATCATCGTCACTACTGGCACTGGGACTTCCATTTCTAGAATCGCCATACAGTTCTGAGTTGTCTGGGATATCAATGTCCGAATAACCTTCTGTTTCCAATACACCTTCTGGGTAGTAATGCGCCAAGAGTTCGTTTACGGCTTCATTCGTAACGCGGTGCTGTGTTATCAAATGATTTTTTAAATTTCTGATGGTATCAAAAAAATATTATCGCAAAGAGGGCATTTGGGTATGTCAATGTCCGTTTCGACTCGAAAGTTGATCTGACTATTAGACCTTCCAGGCGGAACAGTGACTTTACGCTTTTTATAAATCCGCTTTGTAGGTTGCATTATAATGTTTAATCAGTGGAAGAAAGCGCAAAATAAGAGTAAAATGAAACCTTTTTGTAAAAACAAATCATTTATGAAGATCATCACACGTCTGAAGTTAGAGGTTTATTTGTTTACTTCATGAAATCAGTGGCGTAAAAAAATGTTTTTTAAACCTGTTTTTATTTTTCTTTTCTTTTCAAACACTCTTTTCCATGTTGAATTACAAGAAAAGAAAAGGTAACGAATTCTTACAAGTAACTTCCTCTACTAATCTCCTTTATAAAAAGGTAGCTATTATTTGATGCTTGCCCAGTTGCGCGAGGCGCTAGCAGACATTCATGCCAATGTAAGCATAAACGTTTAGCAGTGTTATAACTATTTTCTTACGTTCCTCTTTTATATTTAAGCAAAATTAAATGCCAATCATCAGCGGTGGTAACTATGCAACGTTATGGGTCAATCGATTAAAAGTTACTAACATCCGAATGGAATAGGTTACGTTGTGAAAAGAGAAACATTAAATCATATACTCAGGTATCATCACTGTAACACTGAAACTAAATTTCATCACTAACATCTATGAAAAGTAACCCCTTGTAATTATAGGTCTGTTTCTTTGTTGGGTGACATACACGTCCGTCGTATCTAGGCTGCGGTAAGCATTAAATTATGCAGGAAACCGTTTGATACAGGTGTTTCTTAGTCAAAATGATTTATTCAAAGTACCTGAGATCAGTGTTTGGTCTCAGACAGGGTAGGTTTTTAATCAAGGCCAACAGCTGTAGGATGCTGACCAAGAGAAGGATAAGGCGACCCATAGTATAATGTATATCATATTAAAATAAAAACCACTGCTATTTAAATCTTAAAACAAGTTCTAAAAAAAAAAAATGCTTAAAATACGACTTCCATAAAAGTCAGCCGAATTGGCCTATTTTTATTTTTAGAAATAAACAAAAATCTCAACGGTGGTGAGGGCTCCACTGGCCCTTGTCCGCTGGTAACTCTCCGCCTGAACGGCTGAAGCTCCCAGCGGCTTTTGAGGGGATCCTTTACTTCCGCTTGGGGTGTTTACCCTTTCCCCGCATTGAATATATCGCTGGCTTAGGTAAAAAATCAAATGGTCTAAAATACAATACCGTAACTTAAGTTGTTAAAAATTATAGTGCTCTCTTATGCTTTAACTTCGATACTCCTAAAAAGTAAATATACCAACACCATATGTTAACAAAACACTTTTTTAAATGATAAATGATAATTGTCAATTTTTATTGTTTTAAGTCCTTAATTGGTTTTTTTAAAAAACCAAAATTTGTTATTTCATGCAGTGGTAAATTTAAAATGTCGACAATTTTCTATTCAGAGACGCTTCGTAAGGAGAAAGCAATTATTTTAAAAGCAATGCAGGAACCTACAAATCGTTTAAAAGAATGTGAATGATCTCGCCAGACGAGTTCAAAGTGGTTCGCTTAGTTTTAAGGTAATGCCTAGACGGTTTCGTTTTACTATACGTACCTGCGTAAAATTAAGCTACTAAACCCGAGTAGGTTTTGGTTACTTAAAAAATTTACATAGTAATTTTAACCGATCAATATATGGTAAAGATGCTAATGCTGCAGCTAATGATTTTACCCACATGACCAAAGAAGAGAGGGAGCATCGGAATTCTTATTATGAACATTCCGAACAATTGTTGACTCCTAAGAAGCAAAATAAACTGGGTTATCGCTTCCGCAAGAGAACGGATTATAATAAGGGGTTTCAGTTCTTCCCCGCCGGATTTACACATTTTTTTTACACATTCGGTGAAATAATTAAGAACCAATGAAATGCATTTGACACTTTGCAAGAACTGAGCCCCCAAATAAAAAAAAATTTCACACTTTTTAGAAAGACGCTTATTTTTAAAGATCCGAGCCAATGAAGTTGTTCCTGATTTCGTAACTTCATAATGAGTTATATAGTAACATGGAATACGTTGTAGTTATGACACAAGAAAAGGTTAATTGAACACGAGACATCACAGGGCAATAACATAGTTGGGTTACGGAGAAAGCTGCTTCTTCTGTTAATGGCGAAAGTGACAGCAAAGATGAGGAAGGTATTGTGCTTCGACAAGAGCATACTCCTGCTTTGTTAGAAGCAAATACTCCAGAGGAAAAAGAACAACGAATCGTTATGAGAAGAATTTTGAAAGGGTTTTGCCATGAATACAAAAAATTAAAGCATGATATTTCGTGTTTTTAAAACTCAATATGTGTGAAAAAGTGTAAAAAAAAAGTGTGAAACGAAGAGCTCCTACACTTTTTTTTTACACTTTTTTTTTATGAAAAAATTTCGTGATTTTGATTGGTTAATTTAAATATTAGAATGTGTGTAAATCCGGCGGGGAAGAACTGAAACTCCTTCAAGTTAAAAGCTTTATTGGAAAAGATCGGCCGGGAATCGGAAGCCCATGTAGTTTGTGCGGTTGTGAGAAAGGTAGTTGGGTACAACCGTGCCCATTACGTGATCTCGGGGACAGGTAAGTTGATGGGATTTTAAAAACTTGTGGCATTACTGTACTCATTCTTTTATAGAAGCTGGTGAGGGTTTTTTGCAGGAGTACGAAGAAAGGAATGGAGGTTCTCTCAGCTCCAACCTTGAGTATTTTGCTGAGAGACACAAGAGTGTTGAGGAAGGACGAGGTAAAGATGTAGTTAGAGACGTTGCAAATTCTTCATACCAGTTATTCAAATTTAGTGAAAGGTCCTTCATATAAAGTGACCAAAAATCCCCCGGCTATCAAGCGAAAGAGGGTGACAACATCAAAGCAATGACATCCAAAGACAGGATTTGAGGGAGACCATTCTTCTATTGATCAGTATGTTAAACATTGTTGGTACATTAATAATTATTTAACAGTTGCTTTTTAATAGACGAAACAAGGGCAATTATCACTGATACAGAGACACAAGAAGTTCAGTGATCCTCCTTCAAATAAGTTGAACGAGACGCCGAACATGTCGTTCTCAGACATGTCGGCTTGGGAATCTCGATCAGGAAATGGCCAGCACATCTCCAATTTAGACGAGAGTTGCCAAGTAAGAACATTCCCGAGGTAATTGATGCCATTAAGAATGGCCACATTATTTTTTCATTAGAATAATAAAATCATTAAAAAAATGGCCAAACATATAACTTGTTTAAATATGAAAGTGGTTTGGGATCGATATGATCTTAATTTCCAAAGTATTATCTCAAGTCCAATTTTGTCATCTGTCGAATTGAGAACGTAACTTAATTATCTTTTTCAATTTTAGGTTCATCATTCCTTATCAGAAAAGTAAATATATTTTACTTATTCAGATTGGCTTGATTGACTCACATGTAAACAATTAGAGTAGCAATGGTTGATGCAAATTATGAAAGACGATAATTATTTTGTAGTAACTGAAACTTTATTTGCATTTAAAATATCTACAAGATGCATGCTACTTACCTTAACCCAGAATATTTTAAACGTAGTAACACCATCAACAGATGAATTTGCACTAGTATCATCTTCATAAGATCATAAACATCTAAACCGAGATAACATGCTCCGTAAACGTTTAATGCGCATTTTAACAACGAAAAGTCAATAATACCTATCCCGTTTTTTGATAATAAAGGCAGTAGACCGGAAAAAATTTGACAATAGTTCTCCCATGTTTTTTGATAATAAATGCAGTAGACCGGAAAATATTTGACAATAGTTCTCCCTTGTTTTTTGATACTAAAGGCAGTAAACCGGAAAAAATTTGGCAATAATTCTCCCTTGTTTTTTGATAATAGAAGTAGTAGACTTGAAACATTTGACAATAGTTTTCCTTTGCTTTCATTGAGATATAAGTCTTGAAAATGAAGACGGAGGAACATATTCAGTCAGACTCAAGTTGAGTGAATATATATGGCACAGGGTTGATAAGCTAACTTGGTAGAGACGACTATAGAAAAAATGATAAACGATCAGTAACTTCGTCTTTGGTTTTCTTTAATGAGCAGCTTCCTTACCATGTATTAGTGGTGGATATTAAAGGATTTAAACAACACCTAGTGCTTAAATTAAACCACAAACAAACTAAACCAGCTATATAATTTATGTTAATAAATCGTATGGGTGAAATCTATAATATTAATTACCCATTATACAGTCGTTCTAAGCTATGTTATGAGCAGCAGCAGTTGGATAGAGCATAGAAACGCCTTCAGATGTTCAGATTAGCAGTTTCATAATGAGGAAATAAAAAAATGATGAGAAAGTGAAAGAAAAGTTTTATCGCTGGGGTACGGGTGACCCCATCATTGTATCGCGTAATCACCAAATTATTTAATTGCGCGTCATTGTGGAATGATTTGATTGGGTTTTGAGGAAAACAAATTTTTTTATGACGGCTGATTAAAAAGATCTTCCGATGTTTGTGGAACTTTAGCGGAATATCCGGAGGTTTGGCCGCTTCTGCAAGCATCTCACCAAGGGACTGTAGGAAATTATAGTCAAACACCTGTAAAATTAAAAAAAAATTGGTTTTTTGTATAGATATGTTTTTCTAAGCAAATCATAAAGGTTTATGCAACTCTCAATCTTGTAACTAGTATAGTTCGTATTTTATAAGCATTTTAAACTGACAAAAAATATGCATAATTTGATGAAAAAGGATTGATTTTATCGAAACTTGATATCATAAATCAGTTTTGGAGACTTGAAAAAGTATTGTGGTAATATGGGAGTATATTTTATAAGTTTTTGGGATATTAAATCCGTTGTATCTTATGTTAATCATGTCAAATGTGGTATATTTTGACGCCGATTACATGTCAGGAACCTTTAAATCCCTTTATCTTGTCGAAAAATTATCGTATCATCTGAGAAGTATTACCATTCAGTTTGAAATAATAAAATACATGAGAAACATCAATTCAATCAAGTTTGCAGCTATGAAAATTTGTTTTTAATATTTTTATTCAATATTATTGTAAAAAGTCATTTGCACATTTGTTAAAATTGTGCTAAACGCACATACAATAAAAATCATCGGTAATCCAAAATTATATAAATTGTCCAAATTTGGAACTCTGACACATTGAATACAATGGAAGAGCCGATAGAAAATATTATTAGAAATCATTGAAGCAATCTGTCGGCGACAAGCGTACCCTTGAATTCATGTAGAATTCAACAGTCAAGATAAATTTATGGACTAGCAATTCTAATAACAGTCAGCTTTCAAAAGAGTATAAATAGACCCCATTATTTCATAGTTAAAACTTCAGTCAAATAAAGTAACAAGGACTTATAATCGTACCTATCGTACCATTGTTTTTTTTATATACTTTATATTTTTTTATCAAATCAGAAGTAATTGATTTGTAACATTTTTTACGATTATCCTGAATTTTTTTGAAGATGACTCTTGAAGAAAAAGGAAAATCCAGAGCAGAGGGGACAGACAAGTCGGCCGAAATGAACACGGGAGATCCCATGGAAGGGATTGAAGTAGTCAATGAAATCACGTCTGCTGTCAAGGAAGTACAAATTTACAACACTCCACCTAAAACAACAAAGGGAAAGGAGGTAACAATTAAACAACGTATGCAGAGCTACAAGGAGTACCAAGTAAAGATTCGTGATCGTATGATGAACTTAATGGACATCCAGCCAGCATCTTCTTTAATCGAAAAGGAAATCAACGAACATCGGTTAAAACTTGAGGAGGTGACAAATCGGATTTTAACTTTGGAGAGGAGTATGAACCTAGTAGAAACACCAAAAGGAACAAGTGAATCTAAGTGGGCCAGACAGGACAAACAACGCATCAGATCCAGCGAAATCCCAAAATTACAATTAACAACATTAAATGAGCATCCATATCCTACAAAAGAGAAGTACAACTCAATCGACCACTTTATCCACGAGTTTGAAACAACCATCGGAATTTACGCGAAGATAGAAGAAATGTGGAAAGATTCAATTCAAGTAGCAGTACCATTCCTATATAAGACGTGGCTCAAGGAATCAGTATTAACATGCGAATCTTGGGAGAAAGCTAGAGAAGTTATTATGAAGAAGTTTGGGGACTTCCAGTCCAAGGATATGAACAGCTTACGCTTATTTGACTTACACATGAAGCCGCACCAATCCATCGTACAGTACACCAATGAATTCATCAACCTTGCTGCTGCCGCTGACATCCAGAAAGATGACAAGATGATAGTGCTCCTATTTAGATCACACTTGTATGAGCCATGTAAACCATTGATATTTTCGTCCATGGAGGGTAAGCGTCTGGTGGACGAGGAGTATGAGTTCACTATTGACAAGATATGTGACATCGGCCGGGAGATCTTTGGGGATGAACCAGTTGGGGAAAGTGCTCGTTTGGTGACAAATAAGGTAAATTCACCGGTAAAACGTCGACGTGATAGTGCATCAGTAGAATGGCAACAGTATGGGGCGAAGAAAACTAAAGGATGTCCGAAACATGGGGGTGAAAAGGCTAACCACACTGTCGAAGAATGTCGAAGTCAAGACGTAAAGAAGAATAAATTTTTGGGCAGTAAGAACATTCCATTCAAGGCCACGGGTAACAACATGAAGGGACAACCCTGCCGGTACTGTAAAAAGGAATGGCACCATGGTCACACCTGTAAAGAATATTACGAACACAAGAATAACCGTACTGTTTTGGCTCTTCGTCGGGAGGACGATGAAGATGATCAAGGGCCAAAGACCTCAAATATCAAAGAGGCTATGGAAATAGATGCGTATGAATGTAAGTATAATATGCAAAGGAAAGAAAGAAATCCATTAAAATTGACATTGACTCCTATCATTATTAGAGAGCAAAAAGTAATAGCAAGAATAGACACGGGATCGGATATCTCATGCATAAATAAATCAATTTTAGACAGTAAATTCAATAAAGAAATAAAAATTTCCAAAATAAATGGGTCTCTTAATTATCTTTCACTTGACAATAATAAGGAAAATATTAAAGTAAAACGAATTGGAATAACAGAACCTTTAAGAGTTCGTTATATTAATGATTTAAATTTCGATTTTGCTTTTGAAGTAGTAGAGTTTAGCAGTGTAATGGAATCCCAATTTGATGTATTATTAGGTCTCGATATCTTGAGTAAATTACGGATATCATTGTCGGGAGTTGCCTATTGTTACCCCGATGAGGAAAGAACAGAAGCACAATTTCGGAATGTAAACTTTGACACGCAGAACAAATATGATCCGGAAAATGCTAATTATGGTACGGACAAGGAGCGAAAGATATTTTTAGAAGAAATACATGGGGCCACCGAGGCAAATAAAAATATACCAAAAGGATCGTTTTGCACGATGCCTGAGGCACTCATTCGCATCCCTCTAAAAACACAAACAGATAACATGTATATCAAGCAGTATCCGTTAGTGTACCATCAAATACCAGAAATACAAAGACAGATTAATGAATGGGTAAATGAGGGGATAGTATACGAAAGCATGCCCAGCTCGAAGTATAACACACCATTGTTAGCTGTAGGAAAAAAGGATGACCAAACTGGGCAATTAACCAAAATAAGAGTGTGTATGGACCTTCGAAGAATCAATTCCAATATTGATGACTCTAAAACGGACAAATATGTGATCCCGGATATGGAACAAATGTTTGCCGAAGTAAGTGCACCGGGAAGAGTCTACACGAAAATTGATTTAAAGAATGCGTATTTTTCATTTCCAGTTGACAGTGAATCACAAGAAATCTTAAGCTTTACATTCAAAAATAAGACTTACAGATGGAAAGGATGCTGCTTTGGATTATCATTCATATCACAACAATACTCACGAGTAATTGCGCAACTTTTCCAAGGGATGGAAGGCGTACGAAATTACATCGATGATCTGTGCATATATTCGGCGCCAGAAGATCACGCGGAAATTGTTAAGGCTGTAATTGAGAAATTAACCTCGGTTAATCTTCGCATCAACTTTGACAAGTGCTCGTTTCTTCAAACTTCGATATATTTGCTAGGATTTATTGTTGGCCCCGGAATCAAAAAAATTGATACGAGGCGATTGTGCAATATTGACGACTGGAAAACACCCAGAAATAGTCGTGACGTTAGACATATTATGGGCATTGTATCACATCTGAGAGAGTTCGTTCCCTTAATGGGAAGAATATCCTATTCAATCAACGCACTCCGGAACTGTAGTGAAAAGAATAAGCCATTTATATGGACTACACAACAAGACGAGGCATTGAAATCGCTGAAAACATGGCTTACATCCAGTACGATTTTGCACACCATCGACATGACCAAGCGTATATATATAGAAACTGATGCATCACATTATGCGTATGGAGTGTTAATCTCGCAACGCGATGAGCTCGGCAGATCTCTATACATTACATTTGCCAGTAAAACGTTTGGCAAACATGAAATGGCATGGTCCGTAAATCGAAAGGAAACATATGCAATTGTATATGCCTTTCAGAAATACAGGTCCATTCTTTGGGGACACCCTGACATCGTTGTATTAACTGATCACAGAAGTCTGGTATTCATGAACACAGCTACGCACTTGTGCCGAACGCTGCAAAATTACATGGACATTCTCAGTGAATTCAAATATCGAGTCGAGTATATCCCAGGATTTTCCAACACATTTCCTGATATATTAAGTCGCTTATACCCCCCAGAAGTCGAGGATCAAATTTTGAGGGAGGATGAAGAGAAGAAAATTATGAAGTTAGAACGTATGATCTTGCAAAGAAGACTACCGACTGATAAGATCAATCAAAAGATTGCAAAAGATCAATTCATTCATAAAAAAGAAATATACAGTAAAGATAAAAATTTGAACGTATTAGCTGTAAGACTAAACAGTAAAGAATACAAAGAAACAACAACTGAATACATAGCTCCACCCATAAATGAAAGAAGTAAATTATTAAGTGAAACTCATGCAATGGGACACTTTGGATCAGAAAGTATGGTACAACAATTACATGCTCAAGGTATACACTGGAATGGTATATTTAAAGACAGTAAAGAATACGTACAAACATGCATCGATTGTGCACGAAACAACATCGCAAAGAAAGGTTATCATCCATTGAGACCTGTGGTCAGTGCAGATCCATTTACATTCTTAGCTCTTGATTTAGCAGGTCCATTTTCCGTTACAGAGAATAATAACATATATATCCTGGTAATGGTCGACTTATGCACCAAGTACATAATTGCAAGACCACTGAAAAATAAACAAAGTAACACAGTGGCAAAGGCGATAATGAATGTACTAGGAGACTATGGCATACCAATAAATCTTATGTGGGTAACAGACAACGGCCGCGATTTCTCGAATGCTTTGATGAACTCGATCACAAATGCATTAGGTATTGAACATCGTTTTTCGACACCATATCATCCAAGGGGAAATGGTGCAGCAGAAAATGCCGTAAAGGTGATCGTTTCCACACTCCGCAAATTATTAGGCAATGACACGAATAAATGGGATGAAATGTTACCCATCGCACAATTATGCTGCAATTATAAAATACGTAATCGAACCGCTAGTAGCCCATTTTCATTGATGTATGCGAGACAGTTGATAACTCCCAAAGATTACACTGATCCGTCCAGAACAATCCCAAGAAAATTGGCGACAGAAGAGGATTTGATCAAACGAGCTGAAATAATGGCATCGGTTGTATTTCCCGCTATTGAAGAAAGAACACGGAAAATAGTTGAGGAACAAAGTAAGAAGTTTAACAAAAAGCATTACCTCATTGACATTCCTAACGACACAACCGTTATGGTAAAGTTACCAAATAGAGCAACCAAGTTATCACCGCTATACGAGGGACCATTTACAGTTGTACGAAAGACAATGGGTGGCACTTATGTATTGAAGGATGAAATGAACGAGTTGTTACATCGTGATTATGTTCCGTCAGAGTTGAAAATTGTAAATATTGACGAGTCAGGAATAGAAGACGAGTTATTCGAAGTTGACGAGATTCGTGATCACAGAGAAGACAAAGAAGGCAATCGCGAATATTTAGTAAAGTGGAAAGGTTACGGAGAGCGAGAGAACTCATGGTTACAAGCATCAGCATTCTCATCGCCAGACACGATCCGCAAATATTGGGTAAAAGTACGTGAGCTTGAAAGACTAGAACAAGAAAGAAAGAATGAGTTAGTTCAACGCTCAGAGAAAGTTAGCAAACGACAAGAAAAGCATACAAAGATTATAACTGATAACAAAAGAAATACAAGATCTAATAAGGAGACAATACATAAAGAACTTCCCGCTAAGAAAAGACGTAGCAATCGAGATAGATAAATTTTTAAAAAAAAAAAAAAAATATGTAAATAGATATACCCACAGGAACAAGTCACAAAAATATGCATACAAAAAAAAAAAAAAAAAAAAAAAAAAATCATGTAGCTAGGATGAGGACATACTATGAAAAATGCTGAAATAGGAAGCATACCTATCATCGATCAACTAACGTTGAATCTAGAGGGAGGACATGTGCTAAACGCACATACAATAAAAATCATCGGTAATCCAAAATTATATAAATTGTCCAAATTTGGAACTCTGACACATTGAATACAATGGAAGAGCCGATAGAAAATATTATTAGAAATCATTGAAGCAATCTGTCGGCGACAAGCGTACCCTTGAATTCATGTAGAATTCAACAGTCAAGATAAATTTATGGACTAGCAATTCTAATAACAGTCAGCTTTCAAAAGAGTATAAATAGACCCCATTATTTCATAGTTAAAACTTCAGTCAAATAAAGTAACAAGGACTTATAATCGTACCTATCGTACCATTGTTTTTTTTATATACTTTATATTTTTTTATCAAATCAGAAGTAATTGATTTGTAACAAAAATAAAGGTGGTTTCTTTAAAATATTTTATACAGTTATATTTTTTTTTTCTAAACATCATTTTATAATAGTAAAAAGTGTTCTCTTTTGAATGGCGTAATTATAATGATGTAATAACCTGCTACATTTCAAGCAATATCATTCAAAAGTATCTTTTATCATCTTTACACTGCTTAAAATTTAAAAACTTTGAATATTCATAAGCTACGAACATATACCGGAGTTTTTAATAATAATACTGTGATGTATATACCTTTTTTTGTATGTTTTATTATGAAGAAGAGTCTCGTAACATGTTGGCGAGGAAATAAATTGTTTTTATTGTTCAAGATGTTTGCATAAAGGCTGATGCTGATTGGCCCGCAAAGCACTTTTAAAATTTATAATGCTCCCCCCACCATGCGTAAATATATTATATTTTCCCTCCCCCCATTTTCCAAATGGGGAAGAAATACACCTTTTGTGGAAATAATTGGCACACACCCCCAAAAAAAATGGCACACTTTTTTTTTCTCTTTTGGCACACATGAAATTTTTAATTGGCACAATAGACAAATTTATTAAGGCACATTTTATTTTTTTGATTGCACAAAAATTATGGCACAAAGGGTGTTCTCAAGCAAATTATTTAAAATTTTAAAATAAATCCTTTAATTAAAATCAAAAGTCACAAAAAAACACAACTCCAATTTGGGAAAATGCTAAACTGTCATTTGTACATGGCACAGAGGCCAATGTTATTTTATTTCTTTCTTGTATTCTTATCAAAATAAACATACTTTACCTTTGCCTCTACCTATTTTAAAAATGAACAACCAAAATAATGCTTCTTACCCTATTGATGGTCAGCCTGAGAGCAGCCAGAATGGAATCGTAATGAAAGAAAAGAATTCCCACACAAAATGAGTGATGTGATTTTAGTACTTTTTCGAGTTAAAATGATATTTTAATGTCAGAAAACATTTTTTAAAATTTGACCCCTCCATAGTGGTGGGGTCAAATATTTTTAATTAAAATCAGGATTTTAAAATTTTAAATAATTTGCTTGAGAACACCCAAAGTGTGCCAAAGTTAAAGTGGAAGTTTGTCTCGACAAACTTGCCATTTTGAATCAGAATATCGGCAGAACCCCTGCAAATCACTGAAGAGAATGCTGTTACAAGCATCGAATATTCTTGTGGTAAGCGTTTCCTTTTCTAAAAGTTTTTCCCTCTCCAATTTACTCTTGACAACCGACCAAAATTGTTCAATCGGATTTAGTTCAGGTGAATAAGGGGGAAGGTAAACACAGCCGTATCCACGGTTAACGATGTATCTTTCAATATCGACATTTTTATGAATAGGTGTTCTATCAAACAAGATAGACAGTTTATAAGATAAAGAAAAAGGTAATTGTGAGACTGGGTAAATTGAATATCGTTTTATTATTGAATTAGAGGATGGTTTATATAGGAATTAACAAAGTCCTTTCGGTACTTGTCAATTAATAGAGCAGACTGAGAGAATGATTTATAATGTGAACATATTGCAGTAAGCATGTGTGGACCATGCGTGCATTGTAAGCTGTGATATTATTTATAAAAGTTGTTTTTATCATTTGTTAATGCAGATGTTGCGTGTACGTGAGGTGACACAAAATAACTATTTCGAGTTTCTTCGCTAAAGTAACTCACAGAATAGTGCTTGTATACACTACGAGATATTTGTGTATACAACAATAGGAACATTATCCATGACAATATAAAAGCCCTTAAATTGCTCGTGCTGATCCAACACATTAAGAGTACTAGCGATGAAGTTAAAGTAATGGCCAGTAACAGTGCCTGAGTTGTTTTGATTGGGGCAGTAGATCCAGAGGCCGTAGATGGTGTCTTAAGTAGTTTTCGTTTCTTTGAGACTGATTGATAGGGTCTTCTTACTTTCACGTTAATGATTCCATGGGGAGATATAGCACCCAAAATGGTTGTCGTTTGTGCCCTTGTTATAGGCGTCTCAACGATGGCTCTTTCCCCTTTTTTAGACCAAGCCATAGTCCTCTTAAGGTTGACATGGAATGCCGCTTCATCAATGAAAACGCAGTTACTCTGGTAGTCTAGATCTGTTTTTGACCAATTTATAACCCATTCATATCTCTGCTGAATCTTTTCGGGAGAGTTTCTTTCGGTGGGGTAGAAATAGGCTTTTTTGAAGGACAGTGCACATTCATCTACCATAAAATCGCGGACAGTTTTTTGGCTAACTTTCAGGTCCCAAAAGTGAGTAGTCAAGCTATCCATAGCTTGATCTATAATTGTCGAGGCATTTTCGCCGAATGTCTCCTCAAGATGTTTTTTATGATCCGCGTTCAATAGTTTTTTTCTACCTCGATTCTCTTTCAAATGATCATTGTCATCGGCTTTTCCCTCTAACCGATCAATGAGTATACTTTGGTCTTGCTGGAGCCAATTGTAGCCAGTTCTACGAGGAATATTCATTAAGCTTGCCGCTTTTCCAGCAGTTAGGCCCTTCTCATAAACGTAGAAAAAGAGCATCTCCTTGGTATCATTTCCACGGTGTATGTTCTTAATATCTTGTTTACTAGCACTGGAAACTGCAGTTTTCTTGACAGCTTTGGGATTTACTTTTTTTTTCAGCTGGCTTCAGGTCTATATGTGAATCATAATTCGTTATATCGTCCAGAGGATATGCTTCCTCGTCTATTTCCATTCGTACAGGCTCTAAACCATCCTCATCCATGGCGTTTCCTTTCCCATCCTCGAAATAAACTTTAAACGATATGTTTTTAAATAATAATATTTTTATAAATGAAAGAAGTGTGCCAAAAAAATTACAATAATGTGCCATCATTAATATTTTTTTGTGCCAGCTAGATTTGGATTAGTGTGCCATACGTAATTTTCAAGTGTGCCAAAAACGAAAAAAAGTGTGCCATTTTTTTTTGGGGTGTGTGCCAATTATTTCCACAAAAGGTGTAGAAAGGCTGTTCTCAAGCAAAAAATTTGTAAACCCCTCTTTTTGGAAAAATTTGATACCCCCTCCATAAGGCAATTATAACCTTATATTTTTATAATTCTCTGCCAAAAAGTAAGATAGTACGCTATACTATTTTGAGAATTAATCCACCCTCTGAGGGTGGATTAACTTTTTAAATGGTTAGTAGGAATTTTCAACGTTTTTTGGCTGAGGAATATGAAATTTTAAGGTTATAATTTCCTTATGGAGGGGGTATCAAATTTTTACAAAAAGAGGGGGGTATCAAATTTTTTTGCTTGAGAACAGCCAAAATGTCCTTTTTTTTTTTTTTTTTTTTTTTTTTTTTTTTTTTTTTTGGAGATGAAAAATAATATATTGACGTTTATTGTGAAATATGTATATGTTTATGATAATTTATAAATATGTTGATATCAAAGAAAGAATAATAATAAAAAAAAGTAGAGAATAAAAAAGAAAGAAAGAAGCCAAAGAAAAGAAAAGCATTTTCGGTTTCCAATTAAATAATTTGGTTGATTACTATAGTTGATGAAATGAAGACAGAGAATGTGATACATGCTCTCTAAACCACGCTTTATTTTTCCTTTTTTCAATAAACAAATATGTCCCTTTCTCTATATCTTTCTAGCTAAGCTAAACCTATTCAATTTTTTTTTTCTTGGGTGGGATACTAAATTATTGGTCCTTTCCAAACAAACGTCGATACCAAAGGCGGGCATGAATCACATTTTCTGTCTTCGTTTCATCAACTATAGTATTGTTTGTCGTTCCTAATACAATTCCAGTTGATTTTACTCCGATATCCAATGTGATACTGTTCTCCGTTGAAAAAATTGAATTGGTAATCTTGGTACTTGATGATTCTTGAGCCGTAGGTTTATAGTAATATTTCTCAAATGTATTGCTATTTAAGCTCCAGTTTGCATGTGTCTTAACATCCTGAATACTGTTACCCACTTGAACTGCTTTCGTACTTGATGCGGCCAGAATAGAATGAGGCTTGCATACCTTGGTGTCGATCCCAGCTTCTTGCATAGCTACTTTAACCCAGTTTGCCAGTGTTGAAGGACAAATCGATGATACCTTGGATTCTTCCTTGTCAATGTAAGCCAGATACAGAGTGTGCGCCTTTGACAGGCCTGACCTCAAATGAGCTGTTTTCTCCAAGAACCAAAAAATGTTGCCACTGGACACATATCCTCCATCTCCAATTTTCCAAGTTGTATGGATTTGACTTGACTTTCTTTTGGAGTTCTTACATGTATAATCGCACTCTCCAGAGTTGATAACGCCTTTATCGAGCCGTCTCCTCTAAACCTCAGGGTAACATCCCTATATTGAAGACGTCCAATATCAGATCGAGGTCGTCACATTGTCGCCAGACAAAGCAAAAGCACTGATTTTTGTTGTAAATTTTGTAGACCCAAACTAGTAGTATTGAAATACGTCAGTTTTAAGTAATCCGTTAAAACTGTCATGTCACATGTTTCCAGATCTTGTTGCGATGGTATTCTTATTTCTGACCCTCGTTTTGCTGCAAAAAAATCTTGAATAATAGGCTGTTTTGCAATAGGATCTTTTTCGGGATGAAGCTCCTTGAACACCGAAGCAATTGACAATCTTAACCCATTTAAGTATGTGTAGTTAGGAAAGTTGGTTATTCTGAACCAAAAATTCCAACACGCTATTGACATTGTAATCTTCAGGATCTTTGTCTTCAGTCTTGCACCAATTCTTCCACCGTTTCCAACCATTGTCATATGCCTTGTGAGTTGCTGGTCTAATCGCCTTCTCCAGAAACCTTGCTGTTCTCTTCTTCAGTCCTATTTTCTGTCTCACTTTGTTGATAGTAGCCAAGCGGCTAATTTCCATTTCAGTTCTTCTTGGCTTAATTTTAACAAGTTGCATTTGCTGTCCCATCTCTTCGACAGGTCTCGCTGGAGATACCGTATGTGAAGCAAAGCCTCTCCAATTACCGGTATTACTGAAGTCATCTTGCCAAGCAAGCTTGCTATCCACCTGCACGACCGAGGAACTTTCAAATTCTGAGCTTGTCTCACCCGTTGTATCAACTTCTTTATCTTCTGCTGCGGTACTGAAAGGATCATCCTTTTTGTGTCGAATTGGAACCCCAGAAACTCCTGTGATTGCGATGGGGTCAGTATACTCTTCTCTCGATTTATTATAAATCCCAATGATTCCAAATGTTTGATTACTACCTTGCATAGATTCTTTGCTTCCATCTTTGATTTTGATAACAGGCAAATGCCGTCCAGATAATAAACCAGACGAAAGCCTTGTTTCCTCAATGGTTCGATTGCATATCTCATCAACTTTGAGAAGACTCTCGGTGCGACACTGAGTCCAAACGCTAGGGATCTGTATTGGTACACTAAATTCTTGTTTTCGAATGTCAAGTATAGCCTGGATTGGGGGTGGATTGGGACCACGACATAAGCATCCTTGAGATCCAGTTTGCAAATGTAATCGTTCTTCTCTATTATATCCCGCAAGGCAGGAACACCCTCCATCTTGAAGTGGTTGCATTGTATGAACTGATTCAACTTCTGACAGTCCAGGGTTGGTCTTATCTTGTTCGGTTCTTGAATCGTAAACAGATTGGACAGAAATTGTTTGTTTTGGGTTGGTGACACCTCTATTATTCCTGCGGCTTGAAATTTCTTGACTGCTACATCCACTGCTTGTTGATCTTCCAACGACATCCTCATTCGATGAGATTTCCATGGGATTGGTTTCTTTGCAAATTGAAGCTGATAACCTTGTAATACAACTGATAATGGCCATGGATGAGGAGTGATTTTTTTCCACCTGTCTTGAAACTTGCTGAGTCGACCTCCTGGGTAAATTCCGTCTTCCGGAATAATGTAATGGTTGTTTGTGCTTTTTTGTTGATCTTGGCGTTCTTTTTGTTGATTTCGGCGTTCTTGCTCTTGATTTTGTTGCCTGAATTGTTGATGTTGATGTTGCTGATTCGGTTTTTGATGTTCCTGATTGAGTTGATGTTGTTGATGTTGTTGATGTTGTTGTATTTTCGCGAGTTGTTGATGCTGTTGATTGAGTTGTTGTAGTTGTTGTTGTAGTTGTTGTTGTAGTTGTTGTTGTAAAATTTGTTGACCTTGAGATTGTTGTTGAATTATTGGTTGGCTTCGTTGCTGGTTGCTGGAGGTGAGGTGTTGTCTTGTTGATGAGAGAAGGGGGCACCTCTTCCCCGTCCTCCTGGTTGAAAATGTTGACCTCTTCCACGGGATCCACTGTGTCCATAAGTTCCTTCGAATCCTCTGAATCCTCGACGTCCAAAACGTCGTCCTCTAAAACTACCGCGTTCTCTCGTTCCATTGTACGCTGCTCCCCTGACGACCTGTTGTTCAAATCTTGCTTTGTTAAGCTCCTGTATGAATTCGGATCCAAAGGCATTTCTTGATTTTCCCTCATCTTCTATTGACGCCAAATGTTTAAGCGTGTTTAGTAGTTGTATATATTTGGTAGCCGAAGCCTTGGTTTTTCGGTCTTGCAAAGAAGCTGATCCCCAGCCATAGACTAATAGTTTCTGGACTTGATCAATAGTATTTTTGAACATATCTCTGTCTTCTTCTGAGGCAAATTGAACTCTGTTCTCCAGGTATGATAATTGTTCACAGATTTCTGTAGCTGCTCTTGCTTGGATTTTTGTATTTTCTGAGCCCTTATATAGAATACTAACTGTTTGGGATGAGTGGTTTATCGATTGATTCTCCAATTGTCCAGTGTTCATCTTGATATTTTTGTATATGTCTTCTGTATCTTTTAAAGTTGTCTCGTAATTGTTGCATATTATAGCTTTCCAATTCGGATGATATGACCAAAGGAAGGGGTGCTCCTTGTGATGCTTTCTCTGCGTTTCTCTGCTCTTCACGTCTGAATTCTTTAAATAATCGTTCAACGTCTTCTCGCGTGTATAATTGTTGTTGTTGTTGCGATGATTCACCATGTTCTTGATGATTGATATTCTCCATAGTTACTCCACGATGCGCGGCTTAGAAAGATATAGGGAAGAAAGGGACATATTTGTTTATTGAAAAAAGTAAAAATAAAACGTGGCTCAGAGAGCATGTATCACATTGGATGTCGGAGTGGAATCAACTGGAATTGTATTAGGAACGACAAACAATACGCGATTAAAGGATGAGGAATAAAAAATTTTCTTTCCCTCTTTTCATTTCTGAAATTCTTAATCTGAATATCTAAAGGCGTTTATATGTTCTGCTACTGCTACCCCCAACAAAGCTTTAGAACGACTATATGGTGGGTAATTGTTACTCTTGATTTCACCTATACGATTTTATTAACTTGAACTATATAGTTTGTTTGTTTGCTCAATTTAAAAACTTGGTGATGTTCAAATCTTTTAATTTCAATGATTGATATTTGGTAAGAAATTGCTCAGCAAACAAAGTCAAAGGAAGAGTTACTGATTGTTCATAATCTTTCCAATAGTCGTCTCTACCAAATTGGCTTAGCAAACATGTCGCCTACATATAACTGAATATGTTCGTCCATCTTGATCCTTAAGATCTATTTCCCCATAAATATCATTGTCATCTATTGCCTATCTCTCCCAAAAACAAGAGGAATCATTCACAAACCTTTCCGTTATATTGTCTATATCTGTAAAAGGAAGAAAGAATTCTTGTTGAAATCCTCGAAATTTGGAGGCATACAACAATAACCAAGAAGCTTTTATTTAATAGAGTACGAACTAAAGCGACATATGACTGGGGTAGGCAGGCTGTAGAAAGTAGCAATGAAGAATGATACAAAGGAAGCCCATAAGTATCAACATGGAGAATGTTGTCCATTCCGTGGAAACTGTTGCAGAGACTGCAACACCATTAACTACGGTATCTCTGGTGGCTTTTGGTACATATTTTACATGGACTTTACATTGAAAAGACCGCTAACTCATAGATATTAAAACAGATCCTCGAATATTGCTAGGTCGCGTTTTGGCGGAAGTTATCCCAAAGCAGAGTACGTAAAATAATCGCAAATTCTGATACACTGTTAAATTGTGTCATTTAGACTTAGATTACAATGCTTCGCTCAGTTCAAGAGCTTTTCTGGAAATTTCGACGGCAACTTTCAAGTCGAGGCTGGATATTCATTTGCAAAAAAAAAAAAAAAAAAAAATATGGAGGCTGGAGAAAATTTAATCACTGTTGTGGTGATGCGTTTGGTGGCCTTGACGGCCGATATGATGGAGAGATGTCGGGGGGTCGGACTGAAGTTTGACACTTGGAGAGGTATCTGCTTTTTTTTTCTTTTTTTTTTCTATCTTGTCGTGAGTCCATTATGTCATCAATCCGCTAATCGGCGATTGTAACTTAATACACATAACCAACCGCAGCAATCGTATCTACTACCTTACGAACCAATACAATCGTAGTTACTCCGGATTGACAATTGTAAAACATATAAATAGCTTCAATTGTCAATCAATAAACATCATTTTTATTCTCCTCTAAGAAGTTAATCACATAACCCTTCTGACTCGGTATTTAAGCACCGTCCTCAAGCTTATTTTAATCTGAGGTGAGGTCACGGTGACTGATATGTAACTCAAGCCAGAAAATCAAATATAAATAATCAAGTTCAAAATAAATAAAATATAAGTCGTCTTACACCCGAATTTCTACGTTTGTCAATACTTTCCTTGTTAGTTGGAGAGTAGATTATAGTCAAGAAGGTGCTCAGATAGTTTGATTTATTAAGCTAATAGGTAATTAGAATCCCCTTACAACATATCTTTAAAATCTGACTTTTGTTTTAGGGGGTGAGACACTCACCGGGATCAACATTTTGTTTGTTGCCGTCGAGTAGTGTGGCAGGCCAAGTTGCATAGTCTTAAGCGCCTGGCCCGCATCGTCATTTACGAGTGCCATTTGTGTCAGACGTGGTTCGACTTCAGACCAGCCATGTTGACCAACCATGTTGGGCATGTTCTTATTCAGAAAATTGCCGGTGCCATTGGTGTTGTTTGTCAGCAACGGTGCCACCATTTTGGGAGAAAACCATTGAAACGGCAGTACGCTTATAGGCGGGCCAAATCAAGCCAATAAAAGTGCTAGGAATAGTGTAAGGAGCCAATAACATTGCTCGAAATAGTGTAAGGAGCCAATAAATGTGCGCGAAATAGTATACCTGGGTTTGAAAAGTGTTTTTTTTCCTTTGTTCTGTGTGCCTTTGTTTGTCCCCTCGTGAATTTTGACACTTATAAATCAATCAAATTTCTACATAAAAAACCGTTTCTTCTCCTTGTTTGCCTATTTTTTTTAAAAATAATCATCCAATTTGTACCAGAATATATATAACATATAATTTTAAATAAGGAATATCTATTGATTAATTAATTGTCGGTCAATAGACACATTACATTTAAATAGTCTAAACTTTAAAATAGATGTTATATGTCAAATATTTCTCTCAAGAAAAAGAACGTCCATCCGGCTGTAAAAGTAAACCTGGATCTAAAGCACCTGGTCCTAAGCCGTATCATTTAGTTAATCAACCCCGTTTAAGCTTTTCTAACGATATTGCAACACAAGCGGAGATCAGTAATTCTGAATTCAATTTTACAAGATACATTTGTGATTTAACAATCTCAAGCACCATATACTAATGATGATATTTCAGAAAACAATGACGGGGTAAAAATTTAACATATACAATGCCGTTATTTTTGCGACTGACACGTATCCTTGAAAAAGCATATTAGTACAACATCATCTTAAAGCATTGCCACGAGTGAAGATAACAGAAATATTGACTTAAATATTGCTGACGAGGTACTACCAGATTAATTATTTTTGAAATATTTAGCACACTGATTGTATACGTAAATTAGAACATTAATCAAGCTGCTGGTATGAATCTTGATGTCGATTATGCCGAAGATAGTGACGATATTGATGGAACTCAACTTCTTGATGAGCTCACAGAGGAGCAATTTAATGCTCTTGAAAACAGTATTTCCAATATTCCTGAAAATGGATGTCTTGATAATTATCTTGGAGGCATACAGGACAATATTAAAGGTAGACATGTACCAAGTCAATATATCAATGTCACATTTTGGATCAACCCCCAAGCGATTCTTTTTCTTTAAAGTAAAAAATGAATCCCGAGCTGCTTTACCGCCAACAGTGCACTTATTGTAACAGTTGTGAAGATAACTATTCCTGGATATCCTTTGGAGTGCTACAATGAGGGTCTGACCTTAGGTGGTTTCCATGATATACCCTTTAATGTTTATATCAAATGCAAATATCTGTTTACAGCTTCGAAAGAGTACATAATTTAGTTTCTGATACTTCTAATATCCCAATCATACAAATGCCACCCATTAACAACGACATCACTTCTTAACCACTTAATACCGGTAAGAATTATGTCGACTCCCGTGTTTTAAAGGATGGATTTCATGTAATGGACGTGATCAAAATTAACAAGTCTCATGGAATGCAAAAAGACTTCGAGCGTCGGTTCTGTGACATCATGTATGTATGTGACCAAGACGATAAAGCCTTAGTAGAAAGTTGTCTTTAAAGTATTGGTACGGATTGGAAAACACATATGTTGGTAAACCCTGCTTGTATATTTGAACGTGTAAGAAGACATATACCCCCAGCCGAAGAACTACACCCCGCGTTGAAATTCCTTTTTGAAAGTTACAGTCCTCTCAGATGTGAGCATTCCGGCCTTAAACTCTTTAATGACGCAGCTGTTGCCATGTCCCTGCATGTTTTGGTTTCGGTGAATCAAGGGCCTGTCTCAGACGTTGTTAAAAAGCCTCCATTATATACCGAAAAAGGCCAGGACAAAATCAATCTCATGACATATAAATGTTCCAGAGGAACAAGCTCGGTTGAAGGAGAATGCCATATGAACCTTGTTCAAAGGTTTGCTATATCATGACCTCAATGTAAGTAATAAATGATTCAAAAAATATTTCATTAACTGAAAGTTATACATCATCATAAGTTAAGTCAATTAACAGATACGGTAAAAAGCATCAAGTCCATGATAGTTATTGGTTTGTACTGGCCATAAGTTTATTAAGAACTGAGGTAGGTCACGATACCGTTATGAATTATACCTGTGAACGTTATGGGAGTTACTTGAATTTTGAACAGACCAATGAAACTTTTGGTGTCGTCGATATACCCAGAACATTTGGCAACTCAATTGGAATTAGGCTTGCCGAATCTTTTGTTCCAAACAAAGTTAAAATAACAAAAGGTTGGATGACAGAACTTGCTTCTTTGCCTATGGTGGAGCTTCTGAAAATTGGTTATTCCGCTAACGAGTTCAAATACAAATATCTATCGAATTGTCAAGGCACCTTGTATGCTGTAACTGCTGTTCATACAAAGGAAGAAGTATGTCTTTTTGAAACTCTAATTAATACCCAAGGCCAAGAGAGTACATCTATTTACCAACCTTTTGATTCGGAAAAACCGAATTTCAATCTTTTCGCTTTAACATGGAACTCTAAACATTGCCAACATATACCAATATTTATTACAAGACACCAAGACATTTAAAATCATATTTTAACATTTTAGAAGTAGGATTATCAAATGGAAGATTTAAGGAGTGTAGATAGAGTTATATATTAAGCATATTGCCTCGATCATGTCAGATGGTTGATATTCTCTAAAATTACTCTACGATGCGCGGCTTAGAAAGATATAAGGAAGAAACAGATATATTTGTTAATTGAAAAAAAAAGGAAAATAAAGCGTGGCTCAGAAAGCATGTATCCCATTGGATCTCGGAGTGGAATCAACTGTGGATTGTATTAGGAACGACAAACAATCTAGTCCATTTCCTCTTCAAGAAAATAATAATAATAGCAATTATGACTGTGATAATTGTAATAAAAAGGGAAATGTAAATTGGAAAATAAGGCAAGTAAAGAAATGAGACTCTGTAATCCTTTATTATAAGTTGGAGAGTTTGTCATGATAAAATAGAGGTTCAATTAGTACTTCAAGATTTTTCCTGCGCAGATCGAATTAACTATTTACCCGCAAACTGGGAAATGGTAGAATTAGATTTAGAAATCAGTTACATATGAAACATAGCTTACTGTCATATACACGGAGCTAATTGACCATATCCGACATTTCTAGAGCATTATAGTTTATCCATTCAATGACAGGGGTTTTTATTGGATTAATAAAATAAATTTATAAGAAACTAGAAGCTTCGGCAGCTACTCGACCAATCCAGGAACGATTATGAAATCTGATCTCAGTTTGACATATGAGGGAGCTGGTACTGTGTCGCACCCATAGGAATGTATTCGCAATATAGGGTATAGGTATTATAATTCAGTGACAAGATAATAGTAATTATATTCGTAAAATTAGGCGTTAAATACGACATATCTGTTCCAATAAAAAAAAAAAAAAAAAAAAAAAAATTAACGGGACACCAAAAAAAAACGTCCTAAATTTGAAGCACAAAATATATATTTGTATCCTCTCCATTGTTAACCAGGTCTCCTTTCAATTATTATTATTATTATTAAAGGTAAGTCATACTTGTTAATAGTACTGATCAACAGTGTTACATTTACTAGCTGTTTAACATTTAAATAGCCATGTTTTCCTGTAATAAGTGTGTTCCTCTTCAAGAGTTTGCTGATTCTAAAAATTCACTAAACACAATCGTACCTTTCACCAAAAGTATGTGAAGGTTTTGTCAATTAATGGTAATTGTATAGTCATTTTAGAAATATCCAATTTTGAACTCTAAAGTATTTATAACTTGTAGGAGTTCAAAAGTCTGTAATGAGAAGTGATGATGGTCAATTCCATTGTATCTGTGGCTATTTTACAAATGTACCTGTTTCAATCCAGCGTCATGTTAGACAATGTGTTAATTATGGTATGGCCGTTTTTGTTGGATTGTGTTACTTTGAAACTAACTTCATTACAGACAGTCAACCACCATCGACTTCAACTCAGGAACACGACAATAGCCATACCCGTCCAGTCGATGTTTCGGTAGAGGAAATTCAGACCCAAGCAAACTTGAATTCTGGTCTGATTGATGGTATGAATGTCGCCGACTTGTTAGTAGGACCCGACTCGATCCCTGCTTATGATGCGGATAATGATGGAGGTAGTGGTAATGATGGGAATATGGATACTGAAAAGTCAGATAGTCCTCTTTGTGAAACGGGTAGGTAAAATATAAATCCAACTTATCATTGAAGTATTTATCTTTTTTCATTGATATAGAGTATGATACAAGTCTCAGTTCCCATGGAATGGTCATTCACCGCTTGTCAGGTGCTCTTATCTGTCTTAGTTGTTCCTTTGCCGTTGAGCCATCCAATCTTAATGGTCACTTAACGAAAACCCATAAGGTCCATAAAGATTGGTGGAAAATCTACTTGGGGGAGGGTACGTTTTGTGACTTGGAAGATTACCTGCATGAGCTTGGGGCAAAAACCTTCCGTGACATGGGCTTGTACTATGCTCCCAATAACAAGCCTGTGCCCATCATTGGTTGTTTACCTCATACGAATGGTTTCGTTTGCGGTATCTGTCCGGATAACGAAAATACCATGACAGCGTACTACAGTGGAACTAAAAGTACAATGATCAAGCATTTTAGCCTTTTCCATCGCGGATCAGCTACCGACAATTATAAGGCGAGCTGGGTACAGTCCGTCTTTAGTATTCAAGCAAAAAAAGTATACATTGGTGTTGAAAAGCTGTACCAAGGCCCCACTGTAGTATCGACAATCAATGAGGAAGAGGAACAACTTTTGTCCGAATTATCGGAAGACAGTTCGGTGGCAGTTCATTTAAAGAACGAAGTCTGCATCGAAAATGGGGCTAATAATAACAGAATCGCACCTCAATTATACCAGGAGGGGAACTGGTCCTCCCTCGTCGAGAAATTGACGGGTGTGTGGAAAAACGGTTTGTTTGACACGAAAAAATAAAAGATAAAAAAACAGGAAGAATAAGATTAATATTGCTTGTAGGCTTTTTTATTCTTATTAAAAGTGAATCCTTTTTTTATCTCTGAAAGAAAGGGGGTTAATTATAGTGGGTAAAACTATGGGATAGTTTGTGTTCACATGGTATTATTGGCTGTATTTACTAATGACTGATGAGCCTTATCAGTGTAGCCAATCTATTATTCGAAATGGGATCTTCTATTGGAATATATAGTAAC